>NC_139708.1:24280462-24566281 GCF_964188405.1 Protomyctophum parallelum | reverse complement strand
GCTCTGCAGAATGAGAGAGACATGTCCTTCCTCAATACCAAATGATTGAACAGTGGTTTGTTTTGTTGTTTACCTTAAGTACTCTTTTCTCTGTCTCCTGAATGCATGCTGTTCATCAGATGACCAAGGATGCGACAAAGGTGGGTCAATGCTGTGTGAAGGCAGGACAGACACACACACACACACACTTATAAAGAACACACATGAATACAGGTTAACTGTGAGCACAGATACCTTGCTCGCACGCACGTGCGCGTGCCCACACACACACACACACACACACACACACACACACACACACACAATATACATACAGGAATGTAGTGTGGCGTTCACTCATCACATCATACATTTATGACTAGCAAAACAACAGCAACATAGTATAGCATAGCACATTTTCCTTTAGTTTTAGACATGCAGACTATTTACAGTATAGCTTTCTCTAGGTGAGGGCCTGCAGGCTGCCAAGCTCCCACAGAGCTTGGCAGAGGCCAGGCTGCCGTTACAAATGTGTGTATGCCAGAGAGTCACAGTTCACAGATGAACCTCCAGAGAGGTTCCTCTCCTCTCCTCTCCTGAATGAATGAAAAGGAAACACTGTTTGTGTCCATCTCTCCATTAAGGCTTCCTCAGATGTGGTGTCTATAACTGTGGGCCTCTATTAACACCTGCCTGCCCTGCTCATCCATCCGCCTGCTCAAGACGCCCCCCCCCCCCCCCCCCCCCCTCCCATCCTCTGTACCAGGTCCCTTAACCTCTATTTTCCCTGCTTGCCTCCGTTACAGAGGACAGTGACTGTGAGGGCTATTTCAATGGACAGTACATAGGTGAGAGCATGCGCCGCCTCCTCTGCTTACTGTCTCTTGTCTCGCTGCAGTCTGGCTTCGCACTGGTTCACTCACGGGTCACCAGTATACAGACAGAGGGTTGGGGGTAAAATGGCTGCCTTCTTGATGGGCCAGCTCTCGGGGGGGGAGGGTGGATGGTACCTACCTACTACTAACTACGGGATGAAGTGATCACAATTAGGTAATAGCTCGAACTTTATTAACATGAAGAATACACAGAAAGGCTTGAGATGTAGAGGGATTCATGGGGTGGTGTCCATAACATACAATATATATCGAAAGGTAATTAAAACAGACCACACAACAAACACATTTTCTTATTCATATTATTATTATTATTGAAAGAGAGAAGACTATATCTGTGATTGCACATGGTCCACAGCGCTGTTCATATCACACGGAAATGTAATGGGGCGAGATGTGTAGGAACTATAGGAAGTATATGGTCTCTCACTTCTGCAGGTGCCAATAACTGCCGCCTCATCGGATCAGCTGCTTGCTACTATATCCCATTCTGAACGGGAACCCATTTTGGTGTTGGCATCATGTTATGCTTTAGCTATTGAAAAATAGCAGATCTACAAGCTCATAGCGTGCCACCGAGTGGCGCGCTACGAGCTTGTAGGTCTGCTATTTTTGAAAAATCGAAGAACGACTGACATTTTTAGAATCTGATCTCAGGTCAGAATGGGTTAATCAGACCAGTGTGTGTCAAGTGGAAACCTCGTATGAATCTGATCTCAGGTCAGAATGGGATATAGGAGTGGTTGATTGGCACCACATCCAAATCACTATGGATGGCACATGCTATACAGTCACCTTTTATCCTCAACTCCATTCTAACCTTCCACTGACATCGCGTCCCTCGGCCTCCATCACCCTAATATTGATACACCCCCCCCCTCCCCACATCCGCAGAACCCACTGAATGATGCTTAGCACAAGGAGAGATCTAAACACAGCTGGGGTAAACATATAAAATCACACGTGTGTGTGTGTGTAGTGAGGGTCACCCCTGTGGCTGCTACACATGACGTCACTGCTTAAAGCACACATCAAAAGTCCATAGACTTGAATTATTTTTTCCAAGTCTATACCATAGACTTGCTGCAACATGACATAATTTCTGCAAGCCAGACGTTGGAGGGGGTAGCACCCCTCAAAAAAGAAGGTTCACGGCCAAGCTACACCAAGCATGCATAGAGAGCTTTTGGAAAGATCCAATGTGTCAATGATACCGGTTACACCAGACACGCAGATAGCCCGGATACGCATGCACTAAAAATAGGATCGGTTCTATTTTTTTACGTGCATATGCGGCCCCACGGGCCACGTGCATGTAGGCCTATGTTGTCTCCCAGAGCCATCTAATAGAAGAGTTGTGACCTGACATAAGAACCTGACATAGGCCTATAGCCTGTATCCATATTGTGAATATGGTTGCAATTGGAAACAGAAGTTTCCTCACAACACACCGACCCACCAGTCGTGTTTATGTTACGAGCTTTCTAGAACTATAAAGCACTCACCCACTAGTCACTTCCATGCATCCTGCCCACTGAGCAGTGTTTGGATCCTCCTAAGCACCCCCCCACCGCACCGCACCCCATGCATCTGACTGCCCCTGCTGCTGTGGCTGGTGCCCTCTCCTCCCTCCACTGCACCCCATGAGGGAGCTAGCTGCTCTGTTGGATTTATTGCACACTCAACCAGGCACGTTTTGCTGCTCATTCACCCTTGTGTGGAGACGTGAGACTGGGTTGTGTGATGCTCTAACGCCCCTTAATAGTCTCTCCTAAGTGTAAAGCAGTGGCGCCCTCCTGTGGCCAGGTGTTTTCCTGGGAATTTTATTCAGGTACAGTGTCCCCTTATCCCCTAAGGGTAACAATAACACCACTGACAGAGGGAGGTGGACGGACAGCCCTGGTCATGGGAAAAAGCCCAGATTTGCAGTCAGTCTATCACACTGACGTTTCCCAAACGCCATAGGCCAGGGGTACTCAACTGGCGGACCGCACCACCTCTTCTTTTTTTAAGTTAATAATATAAATAACATTAGTCCAGTACCTGCCTGTAGACCCTATCGCAATTTGGTGTTGGGGGAATTTCTCACTTGAACTAAGTCAATGGGTCCCTAGACATGAAAGATCAATGAGGTGCTTGTCCGCCATAGTGCCACGAATGGCGCAATGGCCACATCAAAAATGGCCGCCATCGGCTATGATGAAAATCCAACCTTTTTGTTTTTTAGTGTTTAAGCACATGTAATACATTCATTTTGACTAATTGTGGTGTGTGGAATTCATTTCTGATATTGTTTTGATGATTTGGGGTGATTTTGACCTTGAAAGGTCATAGTCAAGGTCATTTTGCTATTCCACAGACCTTGGCCATAACTTGTCCATTTTTAGGAGTAAGAACAGGAACAATAAGTCTATTTCAACTAAATCTGACTCTTAAAATTAATTTCTGATATTGTTTTGACCATTAGGGATCATCCTGTCATTGAATTATTGATGTTAATGTCATTTTTCAATAATTCGATTATGATTCTTTAGTCGCTTTTACTATATATTTTCATGATTTGTTTTCTTTACATAAACAAAATACATGGGCATGAGAAAAACAACAACAGCACCATATGTGCTGTGTGAATAAGCCCATTGTACAAAATACTCTGTCCATGGCCCAAATGAGCCAATTCATTGCTATGGCAACCCCATAGTGGAGGTAAGTCAATATATCATAAGAATCGTTCACTTGATGGTACAAGCACCAAATTTGGTACACAAGTGCTTCAGAACCTACTCTCTCAGAAAAGTACGTTGTCCACTTGAAAAAACTAAATGGCCACCATTTTTCAAGATGGCCGCCAAATGAAAAGGGCCTTTTGTGGCAGTTCTGGACAACCGTGGGTCCGACCAACTCGAGACCGGGCACTGCACTCCCTGTGTGTGTGTGTGGAACGTGTGTGTCGAATTCGGTGAAGTCGGTGGGGCAAACGGTTCTCGGGTTACATGGATTACAGATGTACAGACACACACAGACTTGAATATATGTCAATGGGCAATGCCCATTGGGGTTTTTTTTAGATGATGGGTAAGAAGAGAGAGATGTGATGTCAGGTGGTGTGGGCTAAGAAGTGGTCAGGGCTAAGATAAAGTATATGAGATGTACAGTAAGTGCAAAGAGAGATGGTGAGGGAGGGAGAAAATGATTTGTACCAATTGACCAAACGGTAGACAGTAGTGTATCACGTTAAGGTGAGTATAGAGATGGAAATGTTCTAGCAAGTGAAGCCAGTGTATTGAGAATATGGGACATATGTGTCAGGAGTTATTTGTGACAGAAGGCTACCAGTGAGAGGGAAGATGTATACGATGGTAGTGAGACCAGCCATGCCGTACGGTTGGAAACGGTGGCACTGATGAAAAGGAGGCACAGCTGGAGGTGGCAGAATTAAGGATGCTATGGTTCTCATTAGGAGTGAAAAGGAAGGACATTATCAGAAATTACTGAATTAGAGGATCAGCCCAGGTTAGAAGGTTTGGGGATAAAGCAAGAGAGGTGAGGTTGAGATGGTTTAGACATGTGAAAAGGAGGGATGAGGGTACATTGGGAGAAGGATGCTGAAGATGTAGCTGCCAGGTAAGAGGATGGCCAAAGACAAGGTTTAAGGATGCTGTGAGAGATGACATGAAGGTGGCAGGTCACAGAGGAAGATGTAGAAAACAAAACCAAAAGGGGTCCTCCCCTTTTCCCTGTGCGTGCACACACACACACACACACACACACACACACACACACACACACACACACACACACACACACACACACACACACACACGGTACTCTACAGTACACTACAGTATGTTACAGTACAGTATGGTAAAGTACAGTAACGTGCGGTACGGCATGGTACAGTATGATACCATAAGGTATGGTACAGTACAGTATGATGCCGTACAGTACAGTAAGGTACAGTATGATACCATACAGTAAGGTACAGTATGGTACAGTATGGTACCATGCAGTACGGTACAGTACAGTACAGTACAGTATTGTACAGTATGATACCATACAGTAAGGTACAGTATGGTACAGTACGGTACCATGCAGTACGGTACAGTACAGTACAGTATTGTACAGTATGATACCATACAGTAAGGTACGGTACGGTATGGTATCATACTGTACCTTACTGTACTGTACGGCATCATACTGTACTGTACCATACCTTATGGTATCATACTGTACCATGCCGTACCGCACGTTACTGTACTTTACAATACTGTACTGTAACATACTGTAGTGTACTGTACAGTACCGTGTGTGTGTGTGTGCACGCACAGGGAAAAGGGGAGGACCCCTTTTGGTTTTGTTTTCTACATCTTCCTCTGTGACCTGCCACCTTCATGTCATCTCTCACAGCATCCTTAAACCTCGTCTTTGGCCATCCTCTTACCTGGCAGCTACATCTTCAGCATCCTTCTCCCAATGTACCCTCATCCCTCCTTTTCACATGTCTAAACCATCTCAACCTCACCTCTCTTGCTTTATCCCCAAACCTTCTAACCTGGGCTGATCCTCTAATTTAGTCATTTCTGATCAAGTCCTTCCTTTTCACTCCTAATGAGAAGCATAGCATCCTTAATTCTGCCACCTCCAGCTGTGCCTCCTTTTCATCAGTGCCACCGTTTCCAACCGTACGGCAAATAACTCCTGACACATATGTCCCATATTCTCAATACACTGGCTTCACTTGCTAGAACATTTCCATCTCTATACTCACCTTAACCTGTTACACTACTGTCTACTGTTTGGTCAATTGGTACAAATAATTTTCTCCCTCCCTCACCATCTCTCTTTGCACTTACTGTACATCTCATATACTTTATCTTAGCCCTGACCACTTCTTAGCCCACACCACCTGACATCACATCTCTCTCTTCTTACCCATCATCTAAAAAAAACCCCAATGGGCATTGCCCATTGACATATATTCAAGTCTGTGTGTGTCTGTACATCTGTAATCCATGTAACCCGAGAACCGTTTGCCCCACTGACTTCACCGAATTCGACACACACGTTCCACACACACACAGGGAGTGCAGTGCCCGGTCTCTAGTTGGTCGGACCCACGGTTGTCCAGAACTGCCACAAAAGGCCCTTTTCATTTGGCGGCCATCTTGAAAAATGGTGGCCATTTAATTTTTTCAAGTGGACAACGTACTTTTCTGAGAGAGTAGGTTCTGAAGCACTTGTGTACCAAATTTGGTGCTTGTACCATCAAGTGAACGATTCTTATGATATATTGACTTACCTCCACTATGGGGTTGCCATAGCAATGAATTGGCTCATTTGGGCCATGGACAGTCTTTTGTACAATGGGCTTATTCACACAGCACATATGGTGCTGTTGTTGTTTTGCTCATGCCCATGTATTTTGTTTATGTAAAGAAAACAAATCATGAAAATATATAGTAAAAGCGACTAAAGAATCATAATCGAATTATTGAAAAATGACATTAACATCAATAATTCAATGACAGGATGATCCCTAATGGTCAAAACAATATCAGAAATTAATTTTAAGAGTCAGATTTAGTTGAAATAGACTTATTGTTCCTGTTCTTACTCCTAAAAATGGACAAGTTATGGCCAAGGTCTGTGGAATAGCAAAATGACTTTGACTATGACCTTTCAAGGTCAAAATCACCCCAAATCATCAAAACAATATCAGAAATGAATTCCACACACCACAATTAGTCAAAATGAATGTATTACATGTGCTTAAACACTAAAAAACAAAAAGGTTGGATTTTCATCATAGCCGATGGCGGCCATTTTTGATGTGGCCATTGCGCCATTCGTGGCACTATGGCGGACAAGCACCTCATTGATCTTTCATGTCTAGGGACCCATTGACTTAGTTCAAGTGAGAAATTCCCCCAACACCAAATTGCGATAGGGTCTACAGGCAGGTACTGGACTACATCAGATGGTACATTTCTCATGTGAAATTGCTGCAAAGGCCCCCAAAATGTCCCCCAAGGGCCTCCAAAATTCTGGCGCGCGCTATGCGCGCGCGCAGTGTGGCCTGCCAAGGGCGTATAACTCCCGGCCTGATTTGGAGTTCCACTCCGGGCCTGCACTCTGCACCCCATTATTGGTTGGGTGGAAGGGGATCTGATTTGTATAAGCTTGGCTTGACCATACTAAACGGGCATAGAGCCCCGCTCTCCGAAGGATGCCGCGCATGGGACCGGACCTCAGTCTTATTCCAAAATAAAATTGTGGACCTTCATCATTTCTAGTTGAGGACCCCTGCCATAGGCTGTCCTGTCTGCCCTGTCCTCAGGCCCACAGCCCCAAAGCAGCATGCGTTGTTTGCACCACATCCTGGACAATAACACACTTGAAACAGTTTTGAGGAGTTTATTAAAGGACCACTTCACCACTTTTCAACCTATCTTCATATAATAGGTCCTCAGTAATCATCATGATAAAATGGCACGATTTTGTTCTACTCAGTCTGTGTCTCATAGGAGGGCTGTGGGCAGTTTAGAAACCGTCTTCCAGTAACATCATCATTAGGCAAATCTTTTTTTAAACAAGATTTTATTGCAAAACATTTTAGATTTTCATTATCATGAGAATGATGGCTTCAATTTTCGCATTGCAACAGAACTAGAAAGCCTGCAGTTTCTATTGGCTTGTAGGCTATTCCTCATCGATGTCGTCACTGGAAGACGGTTTCTGAACTGCCCACAGCCCTCCTATGAGACACAGACCGAGTGATTATTAGTGAGGACCTATGAAGATAGGTTGAAAAGTGATGAAGTGGTCCTTTAAGAATTAAGGCAAATTTCCAAATATGATTTTGGTTTAAAGCAGAGTGGGTTCAACTTTCTGGTATTCCGATCAGGGCTGCCAAAGAAAAGCCTTGTGGGATATCAGCTGCATTCCGCCGATATCTTACAATATCCGGCAGTGGGTTTAAACTGGAGATAAGTCCGGTCTCAAACAAGCAAGGGTCACATTAGTCACACAGACAGTTAATGCATGATTATCATGGTTAGTTCAGCCTTTGACTGATGAAAAATGGCCTGTGAAAAGAAAGATTACACAATTATCTGTATTGACATTGAATAACGTTAATTGCATGATACTTTTAAACTAAACAAGCACTCTAAGCACTCTAACGATAATCTACTGTAGCTATACTTTACACCATGATTAGAAGAGAGCACTTACTGCAACTTTGCTATGTAATGTTATTCGATCCATTTTTATGGAAGATATATAGGTTTGACCTTTGACACTGTACTCCTTTCCTTGGCTGTGCTGTAGCTGGTTTGAGAAGGAGTTTCCGGTTGAGTCGGAAGGACCGCCAGGGGTCTTCTGGCGAGGGCCTGGATCCCGGTGAGCCAGGTTTCATGACCTATGAAGAGGTGGCCCGCTACCAGCAGCGATCCAATGAGAGGCCTCGTCTGGTGGTTCTTATTGGTAAGACAAGAGACTTTTCCTCATGTTATGATACTGACCCCTAGAGGAACGTTGGATGTGTTGCAACAGTCTAGTCAGACTGTTGCAACACAGCCTGCGCCTACTAGACCTGTATTTTGGCCACTCAGAATAGCCAAATGGCATTGATCACACCTCCAGATCTTAAGTTAAGTAATAAGACCTGGTACTTAAGACACGCAAACGAGTCTAGTAGGTGCAGGCTGTGTTGCAACAGTTGAATGTGAATGTTGGAGACTGTGTGCAATAGAGCGTCACAGTCCCGCCCCCTCGAGAGACCCAGAAAAGAAATCCCTGTTCATTTTCCTCATAGACTTTTCAGAAAGTATTTATTTAAAGACGTTTATGCCGCGGACAAAGCCAACTCTTGTCGTGACAAATCATGACAATAAACACAATGTTTTGGGCCGAACAAAGAATTAGAAAGTAGAAAAGAACGGCAGGTTACAACACTTTTTTTGTTGTTTTTCTTCTTTGTAATTATTTGTTTGGTCCAAAATATTGTTTGTTGTCATGATTTGTCACGACTCGAGTTGGCTTTGTACGACGCTTTGTACGATCGGTCTTTAAATAAATACTTTTTGAAATGTCTATGGGAAAAATGCATTGGAATTCATTTCCTGGGCCTGGCTTCGTCATGAAAGGGGGCGGGACTGAGACGCTCTATTAGAGCTACTCTTTAGAGTTGCTATTATTTCTTACCGTTGTCCTGTCCATACCTCTTTATCCTATACCCACACATAACAACCACATTCCAAAGGTTCCCTCGGAGCACGCATCAATGAACTGAAGCAGAAGGTGATAGCCGAGAACCCGCATCGCTATGCCGTGGCTGTACCACGTGAGTCATTATATGGACACAGACCACAGCTATACTGATGGAGCTACAGTACATCACACAGTGCACAGTGTCTTCACACTTTCCTATTGTGTGTCCCCCAGACACCACCAGGCCCAAAAAACCCCACGAGAAAGAGGGAGTGGAGTACCACTTTGTCACCAAACCGGCGTTTGACGCAGACGCTCTGAACAACAAGTGGGTTTCTATTCTATAGATACCAGTATTGTCGTTGACCCTGAGCGGTTTGTATTAATGGATCTGGCCTATTTTCGTTTCAGGTTCATAGAGCATGGGGAGTACAAGGACAACCAATATGGAACCAGCATAGAGGCGATCCGGTCTGTACAAGCCAAGAATAAGACATGCCTTGTGGATGTTCAGCCTGAGGTAGGGTTCATGTCCTACATACATACATACGTACATAATAGACTACATACTGCCAATAAGCCCATTGTTTTAATGTAAAGCCCTAGATATAATCCCAAGCTATTGTAACATGACATTTTACAGTCCCTGCAGACAGTATGCTGAGAGTGTTTGTTATATTGGTATTATACAAATTATCCTGGCCCTTTCTGTCTATAACCCTTAATGCTTGCGCTGTGGTCTCTATTGTCTGTGAACCAATCTTTACTCAGGCTCTGAAGAGACTGCGGACAGCAGAGTTCAAACCCTATGTAATATTCGTCAAACCACGCATTCCTGAGAGCAGACGTCGTCGCAGTGCTGCCACTGAGGGGGGAGGGGGCGAGCATGGACGCATCACCGTGAGTTGTTTTTTGTAAACACCTGCACACCAGCCTGTGCTCATCTATTGCGTGCATGCGTGTCTGTGTCTGAATAAACTATTTGTCTAATTGTCATCCTGTAACAGGACGAGGACCTCCAGGAAATGCGTCAGTCATCCATTCAGATTGATCAGCAGTATGGACACCTGGTGGACCGGCTCTTGATTAAGGAGGACTCCGCCAGTGCCTGCACAGAGCTACGAAGCATACTGGAGCGACTGGAGCGAGAGACCTTCTGGGTGCCCGTTAGCTGGGTGCGGTCCTAAAGCCAACGGCCTAAACCTACCCTGCATCTTCCAAATGAACCTCACAGCCCACCCAACTGTATTCGCGCCCTTAATCCTCTCTTGAAGCTGATCAGCTGATCAGATACGCTGCAATTCACCCCCCCCCCCCCCCCAGACACAGACACACAGACACACACACACACACAGGACCTGTTGGAAAGCCTGGGCGAGTCAAGCCCAGCACTTACCCTCTGTGGAGTGACGTAGGACCCCACACAGGCAGCCATAAACTAAGGCATGAAGGGGAGAGGGTGATGGAAGCAAAGCCCTGAGGCTGAGGAATATCTCTGCATCTGGGGTGTTCAAAGGGAAGGACAGTCACAGGTCCTTGTACAATGGCCTGTTGATAGTCCAAAGAACATTACATTGACTTTATGTCATTTCCTTGAACAATTACTTGCTTTTTCATGTCCCATTAGTTCAGTTTAGCTTACAATAATTAATTTATTGACTTCTCAGACGGGGACAAGGTCAAGTGTTGCATATCGCTGCTGTCGGGTATCCTTGTATGTCCAACACTGTTCCATTTTGATATAATTTTTAAATCATTTTTTAAATGTTCAAAATGCCCGATCTACAAGATCGACATTAGTGCAATACTGTTGTTTGATGAAAATCACACACATCATCATACATCACATTCCGTGCTCAGCCACATCACATTCGTGGTACACACAGACCCACAAAGCTGGGCATACGAGTGGCTAGTGCTCCTCAAATAACCCTGCTGGAGGTGTGTCAGGGCTCTGATAGTCAGGGCTCTGATAGTTAGAGGTATTGTGTCGATCACAAGATTACAAGCTTGGTTTTGTGTTTAATTTAGAATGATGTTCCACTGGAAGTCCAATACATTCTTCCTCATTTGTTCATTCCTATTACTTGCACATACTACTGTGCAGTAGCAGTACACAAAGCAATGACACGTTCTGAGCAAACAGGACAGAAAGAAAACATTAACATTTGTCTCACTGTACAGCATTCAGAATGAATGTGTTCTCTTTCATCCAACGCATCAACACCATCTGTTAAATGTGATACAACAATGGAATGTGATAATTGTATTTTCTAAAAGTATTTTTTTTGTTCAGTACAGACCCTGGGTTTGATTTTAATGCATGACAGTTGATTATTTAATCTCAGATTGTAAATATTGTAAATGTTAATCCTTGTGTGCCAACGAATGATCTCGTAGCACTTCAATGCCACCTGTTTACCTTTGAAATCCTCGGAAATCCACATCTGTCAACCATGAATACCACACACACAACCACACGGTATGTGCGGACGGTATATGTGTGGACAGATGTCATACTGTATGTACATGCACACCAATATGTGATGATACTTTTTGTACATAGGAATGGTTTTTGTACAAATACCTTGCAAATACTGTACCTACAGTATATTTTAGACTGCTGCAAGAAGTTGGTGTACAAGGAGTCTGCTGCTTTGACCATCAGGGTCTTGCTTTGTCAGTCACTGTCAAAGTAGAGACATACATGGACTGTAAAATCTTCCAGTGTTATTTCAACTCTGAAAGTGTTCGAACGTATTGACCCATAACGGTCCATTTGGTTACATTTGTACACTCTCAGAGTTACAGCGCTTTAAACTAGCTGGTCATCACATTATTGACTTAGGAATTCGACACAAACAAAATGTCCATGAATTCATGGAGTGGATAGGAGAGGATAGATCTTTTTAAATTGTTGGGGTGAACTCTCCCTTTAAGGGACCATTTTGGTTTTGTTTACAGTTACAAATGGATAAATTGATGACTTAAAACCATACTTAGTTAATCAGAATTACAAGGGCTCTATACACGAGCTCCTAAGTCTTATCATTGTCGAAAATAGCTGATGTAACTGTAGTGTACTAGATCATATCAGATCAGCTATGTTCGCTGAATGTTTGTGCCAGAAGAGGGGTGCAAGTAATCAACACTAAGGATTTCGTTATGCATATTGAGGGTACCAGACAGAATATTCATGCATTTCCTCAAATTAACATTGAAATGTGTAGATCGAGGTTCGCGCACGCATGCACGCACACACGCACACACGCACAGTGACTGAAATACAATGGAAAAACACATCAACACAGCTTGACAAAAACAATCACGAACATCAGGCAAAACTCTGGGGTGTTTACGACTTGCGGAACCCTATGTGATGAATGGTTGATGATGTTCGTGCTGCATGTTTGTGTGCGTGTCTGTTTGCCTGTGTGTTGAATTGAGGAGCTCTCCTTTTCTTTTATCTAAAATGCAATGTTTTTTTTTAAATCTTGTATGTGTGCTGTATGAACCAAGAAACAGAATGTTGAATTTGTAACGTGACATGTAAAAAGTGCCATAATACATCTAGATGATCAAGATGTTTTGCATGTTTTTCTTTTTTTTACTAAGAAAACTAAGAAATGACATTCTACACTGTCGTCCAATGTAAAACATAAAATAATAAAGAAAGAAAACACTGAAAATATACCGTCCAACGTAAAAGTCATTGAAAATAGAGGTGTGCTCCTCAGAGCATAGGTCTCCACCAGGCCAGGTTTTGCCCACAGGGCCTGCAAACTTTGGTCATAGCCACTAGGAATGTGATCTGAAAAATAAAACGTATACATCTTGATCACATGACCCCAGAGATAATGTGTATATCAGTAGTAGCAAAAAGTGTTTTGAAGAAAATACACTATAGCAGAAAGTGTAATCTGGCACCTATAAATGTTCCAAGTCCAAGGAGAAAAATTGATCTCAAGAGTAAGAGGCCAAATTGTGAAGTGGGCTGTTGAATATATTTGAAAAGTAATTGTGAGGTTCAGTCAGGAACTCTCACGTCAAAGTAGAATAGATTTAACCATTTATTGCGACAGATGGAATACAGTTGGCATTAAAGGCTCTGGGAGATTAATTTTGTCGTTGACCCCAGCCCCCCAGCAACCAAGTTATTTTCTTGTGTGGAATTGAACTTGAAGTGTAAAGGTGACTTTTGTAAACGATTAAAGACTTTGATCAGTCAATCTTTAGGCAAGCTTGGGTTTCTTTAATCCATTTCGGTGTTTAAATCATTATGTTATGCTTTAGCTATTGAAAAATAGCAGATCTAAAAGCTCATACCTCCACAAACCCCAGTCCAATCAATGTGAAATGAATGTGAAATCGTGCCACATGTACTCATTAGTTATATCCGAGTATAGTAGTTCTATCAACCTTCACGAACAAAAGGATTTAAGTTTCTCGTCATGACTCTCTGGTAATGGAAATCCTTCACAGTTAATTGTTTACACTGCTTCTACATGACCACCAGCGTGGCATTTCTCTAATTGGAATACGTATGATTATGTGCATTGTGGTAACAGCGGTAAAAGAGTGTACAAATGGAACCAAGATAATGTACAGTGTACACTTACAGGGCCATTTTGGTTCTATTTGTACATTCTCTGTTAAAAGAACACTGAGGATTTTACTGTGTACCCATTTTTCTTTTTCTCATTCTGGTGCAGTAAGTTTTGCCAGCTGTGATCGTCTCCTCTCTCTCAAGCAATCAATTTTAGAGCATGCAGTGTAGCTCCTGAGACTGAACTGGCTATGGCAATTAAGAATGGGCAACAATCAATCTAATTAGTGAGGATGCTCTACAGGCGATTTGGAACTATGTGGGTGTGAAGGAATGGTGATGCTACACTGAAACCCACAGATATTCATTGAAACAAAATATGCTTTGATTTACTGGATCGGTGGTTAATTCGGAACACTTAGTATTTATTTTTTATTTTTTAAAGGAATGCTTCCACGGCAGACATTTGGAGCTTGCTGGGTTTCTAAATGATTACGACCCATTAGGGCACAGGGAATGATCTGTAATGCCTTGAGTTCATACTTCAGGGGATAGAAATGTTAGCTGCAAGCAACAACGACAGGACCCTCACAGATTTAGTAGGGATAACACGAATAACACGATTCCAAACAGTAGTTTGTAAAAGTATACCGACAATAACTTCCAGTAACCAGTAGGTGGTGCTATGACTATGATTCGTGTTGCCAGTAGGTTGCACTATAACTATAACTATAACTATAACTCAACGTTGGCAACTAAATTACTACTGTCTAAAGCAGGGGTTCCCACCCTTTTTTGACTTGAGAGCTACTTTAACCCATTCTGACCTGAGATCAGATTCATATGACGTTTCCACTGGACACACACTGGTCTGATTAACCCATTCTGACCTGAGATCAGATTCTAGAAATGTCAGTCGCTCTTCGATTTTTCAAAAATAGCAGACCTACAAGCTCGTATCGCGCCACTCGGTGGCGCGATATGAGCTTGTAGATCTGCTATTTTTAAATAGCTAAAGCATAACATGATGCTGACACCAAAATGGGTGCCCGGTCAGAATGGGTTAAAAATGACCAGCTCAATAAGATCTACCCACCTGAAAATAGTTTAAATATGTACCTGAGGGTGCTTTAGAATAGCGGTGCTGGCATTACATATAAGACAAATGCACTTGGAATGGGAAATAGTGGGGAAGAAATGGAATAGGTAGGGTTTTCTTGTATTTAATTTATAATGCTACCGATGTTTGTGCATAGCAACACTGAAAACAAAATGTTGCATTGTGGAGTTGAGCTGACAGGCGCTTTTTGATGTCAATCAATCAAGTCACCTTTAATTCAAGTGGCAGATGCCAAGAATTGTCTTTTATATATTTAATTGAAATATTCTTTAGGAGCATGTCATGTGATCTACTTGCACAGCCTTTGTGATCTACTGGTAGATCGCAATCTACCTTTTGGGCAACCCTGGTCTAAAGACTACTGCCTTTAGGCCATGACTTATTAAGCATGTTAAGTTTGCACTTAGTTTACAAATGTTACACTTTTCTACTTTTCTACAAAGAAAGAGAGACAGATTGCGGTCTCACAACACATGCATTATGACATATTGAATGTCGAATTCAGTAGGTCAGACCAAATCACCCAAACAGTGGTCATCAATATGTTCGTACACAGACCAAAATGTCCACCCCAAGCCTGTATCACCTCGACAAGACCACAGCACCAATCTGTGATGAGGCTGTCTGGTCTCTGAAGACTGGCAGGACACGTAGGCACTAGTATGTGGGATAGTTGCGAACAGACACCCATTCGTCTGGGTCCTGACTTTCACATTCAATTTCACTGCTAAATTATTTGCGGAGGGCAGACTGAAATATGTATTTGTTTTGATGAAATTCCTCATTATTTTTCATAACCCAAGCACAGCTAATCAGAAGCAAATTATCCATTAGCAATAATGACCCAATTAATTATTTTCAGTGAAAATTAGGTTCCTTTTAAAAATGCCATGGTGATGTGGTTCCTGTGTTGTGTCAAAATAATAAATAATAAGGGTAATAATAATAATAATGCATTTTATTTATAAGGCGCCTTTCAGGGCACTCAAGTTCGCCGTACAAGATAAAAACAGTTAATAAAAAACAAAGTTAAAAGCACTAGCAAAAAATATATATAGAAAAGCTTGCAGCACAAAACACATATATAGGTTTTGAGGTGGGTTTGAAATGTGGTTATTTCTGATATCAGGGGGGGGGGGGAGGGAGTTCCAGAGGTAAGGGGCAGAGCGGCTGAAAGCTCTTGACCCCATGGTGGACAGACGGGAGGACTTTCAGAGAGATGGAGGAGGCAGACCTAAGAGACCGGGTGGGAATATTGACGTGAATAAGGTCGGACATGTATGGGGGGGGGGGGGGGGGGATCTTGTAGTCGATGCGGTATTTGATGGGAAGCCAGTGGAGTTGTTGTAGAACAGAGGTGATGTTTTGCCTAATGCCTACTGTAGCACTTTGAGATTCCGAGGAATGTAAAGTGCATTATAAATCAAATCCATTATTATTATTATTATTATTATGTGACTGATGACAGTGGTTCTGGTGACGATACGGGCAGCAGTGTTCTGGACCAGTTGGAGTTCATGGAGGAGTTTGTGGGGGAGACCAAAAAGAAGGGAATTGCAATAATCCAAGCGGGAGGTGACGAGGGAGTGAACCAGGATTGCAGCACTGTTTGGAGTGAGTGAGGGGCGGAGGCCGGAGGCGGTTCATATTTCTTAGGTGGAAGTATATAGGCAGACCGGATGGTGTTGTTGATGTGGGTGTGGAATGAAAGAGTGCCGTCGAGGACGACACCCAGACTCTTAACCTGAGAGGAGGGGGAAACCGAGGAGTTGTCTATGGTGAGGGTGAAACTGGGTTGCTTGGTGAGTGTGGATTTAGATTCTAAATCCACACTCACCAAGCAACCCAGTAGTCCTCATTTGTTCTAAATTTTAGAACAAATGAGGACTACCTCGGTTTTATCACTGTTGAGTTTGAGGAAGTTTGAAGTGAACCAGGATTAGATTTCCTGTAAACAGGTGCAGAGGGAAGAGGGTGGGAAGGTGGAAGAGGGTTTGGAGGAGACGTAGAGCTGGGTGTCGTCCGCGTAACAGTGGAAATGGATATTATATTTACGAAAAATCTGTCAGAGTGGGAGGAGGTAGATAATGAATAGGATAGGGCCGAGAACAGAGCTCTGGGGAACACCGGAGGAGATGGGGGAGGGATGAGATGTAAAAGATTTTAACTGAATGAACCGAGTACGGCCGGAAAGATATGAGTGAAACCAGTCTGGGGGTGTGTCAGATAGGCCAATGGAGGCTAGTCGGTTAAGGAGGGTGGAGTGTGAAATGGTGCCAAAGGCTGCGCTCAGATCTAGGAGGATGAGGATGGATACTAAACCGGAGTCAAATGCCATCAGGAGGTCATTTGTGATTTTGATGAGGGCTGTTTTTGTAATGTGACGGGGCGAAAACCGGACTGGAATTGTGCATAGAGATTATTGTTGGCGAGGTGGGACTGAATCTGTGATGCTACTGCATTTTTGGCCTTGACAACCCATGCATCCAAACAGAAAAGTCCTATCTGATTGCATTAAACAACGTTAAACAATGTTTAACTCACTTTGCATGTTGCTTTTCCACTCGATTTGCCATTCACTTTAAGCATGCGCATACCCTCTATTGGATAGGATACTATCCACACTTTTAAACTTGTGTTACTCAGTGCTTCAAACCCCTGAGGATCCTTATCAGGATGATGATGGTCAATCCATTCAATGTTGTACAGTGTGCAGGATCTATCCCTTTTCATCTTCATGAGATTGGACTCACCTTCTTTGTGAATACATTATATGTAATATCACCACTAGATGGCACAAGCAGCATATAGAAAAAGGACTGCGTGGAAGGAGCCATTGTAAAAAAACGAAACAAAAATGAGAAATCACCAAAAGCTGTTGATGAATGTCAACAACATCATCCTATCACAGAGTTCTGGGCTTTAAGACCACCACTAACGTTTAATTTTTGACACACACTGTGCACTGTGTTCACAGCATGAAATGAAGAGAAAATCAATAGGAGGGGACTATCTTATTTCTCAGGTGTGCCGGCGATATGGGTGTTATTGTATCAGAGCAGCACATCTGGTCGCGGTATACTGTACAGTACAGGAGCAACCGACCGCGCCTATATCTAATCCAATCTGCAGATGCCTCCGGTGCATCATGGTGGCCACAGACCAATCTCCGCACATGACTTTGTCATAATCTAACTTGTACCGGGCAGGTTTAGCGAGGATGGATGAGGAGGAAAGACCACGGCTGGAGATTGTGGAGGCCATGAACCTTGCAGGAACGATGTCCCATGTGCACAAGGTTTCATTGCTTTAGCCCAGGTACAACGCCTACAGGTGGTGTGATCTATCATTGTCTGTAACGCACGCACGCACGCACGCACGCACACACTCTGTGTCATGGCTGTCAGTAGCAATAAGGGTGACATTGACAATCTAGCAGTCGTTTATGGATGAGATATCCGCATCTTTTGATCAGATCAACTGCAGCAAATGTCATCGATTTCCATGGGCCTCATTGTGATTCAACTTAAAAGCACCTCATTAAATCAATTTTATTCATGATTAAATCTGAAACAGTGCTGTGAAGCAAGCAATACATAAGCGATTAAGAATAATGTCTCATCTGGTCAAAGCTGACATGAAGTATGGTTGGAATAGGCAGTGATTACTAATGCTTGTTCTCAGGGGCCCTGAAAGCATTTCTATTGGTACCTTTAACGGACTGTTCTTAATTTCTATTCTGTATTCATGACTTACTGTAGGGAAAATGGGCTTAATTGCTATTGCTGCGGTCTCAACAGCAATAATGGTTGGGCGGGATCTGAAGAGGAACACAAGGTTCATTCTCACACACGCACGCAGGCACGCATGCATGCATGCACGCAAAGTTTTACACAGATCGATGAATTGCCCTGTTATAGCGCCACCTTGAGGCTGATTTGGAAAAAAATAGTGGCATGTCGTCCTCGGCTTAGTGGAAATTTGCGTGTATAATTTCAGGGAAATTGCACACTGTGTTTGTGATTTGTGGCATTTTGTTTGAAACGGAACCATCATGTGAGATTTGGAAGCCAATCTTAGCCAATCTAAGATGGGAACGGACGGACTGACGGACACACACAGACGGACGGAGTGCAAAACATACTCTCTCCCCATGCCGGCCTCTTTAATTATCTGTTTGTTTTCAGAACAATAGTAACTTTCGCATTATCATATACAAACTTTGATGATGTCTGACATTGCAAAGCCTAATGGGAGCATAAATATATATTTAAATAAAACAAGATCTAATCTCAAGCTCAGCTCAATGATCTCAATGATCAGCTCAGCATGATCTAAAACAAGCACAAATTAATATATTATAATATTATTAATCTGTGTTAAATGAGCCTCAATGTTTGATTTTTTTAATCATGTCTAACCTTGAGAAACAGCTAAATTGTATGCAACTAAGCAGAGGTGTCATAAACAGTCATGCCTGAAATAGTTAAGTATTCAAAAGTACAGATTACAAAGTAAATTTTCTTGATAATATCAATGCTATCGATAGCCGATCTACAAGATCACAATGCCTTGCAATGCAATGCGTTATGAGCTTGTAGCTCTGTTCATTATATTTGAAATAGGGCTTATAATGTATTTGTCCCTTCCCAGTTCCTAGAAATGTAGTGGAGTCAAAAGTTTGAAATGAGGGGTGAATGTCATAAGGATCCAAAAATACAAATAAAGTATAGATTACTCACAGAATGTACTCCTCATTACTGTCCACCGCTGCAGACTGTTTGAAGTGTGTCTTCCACCACGGTCCCAGCAGCTACTGCCAGGAAGACAGAAGATGCTTCATCCAACATTAAGTGCACACTGCACACAGATGTCGGGAGGAAATTGGATCTTGTGACGCTACATTTTGATCTGACAGTGTTTGGTTGTTCCAGTAGACCCTGTCTGCGACAGTTCTCAGTTTCTCGCCATGATCAGAGCCCACATAAATGGTACAAATGTCACTGTTGGATGGAGATGGGGAAAAAAAGAAAAACATGTTCCAGTGGATCCGATTATGAAAGATTTGTGAGACATTGTGAGCTTGTAAATCGGCATTGTTTTGAGCTATTTTCAAAGTTTGAGAGATGTGTTAACATTAGATTATTCAATAAAAACACAAAGTATGGTGATACGAGGTTTACCACAAATATACAGTACACGTGCATCAAACGGAGAGAGGTGACCTGACCATGACAGTACGCTGCCGGTGCAAAATAATTACTTTTTTCATTTAATTACGTCACATTAAAAACACATGTACGGTATGCAGCATCACAAAATGAGAAAAAAAAGCCATCCTGCGATAACAATTGAAGCTAAAACGGAGAGAACAAACAACCAAGTGTCATTGTACTTGAGAGCCACAAGTCCCACCGGGCCTCTGTGGCCCACGGGGTTGAGCTGAGGACACAACGTGATGAGAATGCACAGAGACAGCAGGTCCAACCACAGACGGGAAATCATAACTCAAACAGTTTGACAAAGCACTTGAATTCATTCCTACCTGTAATGTACTTGGTGATGACAGAGGCCATGCTGGGACAACATTATTATGAGATGTGGGATGTCGAATTTGGTCCTCCTGGGTTAGACCAGGTCTGCAAGGGTACAGCGTATAATAATCACTGTTCAATTTAAATTAACACTCATGAGGATTTTAGTGTGTACCTTTTTTTTCCCCATTTGAGCGAAACACTGA
Source organism: Protomyctophum parallelum (assembly GCF_964188405.1). Classification (NCBI taxonomy): domain Eukaryota; kingdom Metazoa; phylum Chordata; class Actinopteri; order Myctophiformes; family Myctophidae; genus Protomyctophum; species Protomyctophum parallelum. Next base: position 24,545,792 of record NC_139708.1, on the reverse strand, counting down.
TATTTACATAAAAATACAGAAGACCCTGTATCTTCCAAAACAATATTAATCATAACATTACCGTGCCCACAGCCAAAGCTGCACCCTGCTGTTACCATAATCGTTGTTTTGATATTAATTCATTATGAGTACTACTATTGGTATGTAAAGCAATTATCTGAGCAGGAGGAGGAGGGGGTGAGCGTGGTGCTGGGCTCTTCTTGTGATGATGATGTGATTCTTGATCATGATAATAATACCTATTCCAAATACCGTAATACACTTGCATCCTGGGTATGTTTACCACTGACATTCTGTACATGTCTGGCAGACACAGTCAGTCATGTTTATGTTTTCTTGTCTGCCAGTCCACCTTACTGACTTGGCCGAGAACGTTTTTTTTCTTCTTTTTTAACACTCAGACCTCATTCAGACCGTGTGGGAACGTCATAACTAATCCAACCGACGGATCCAAAGGACACACGTCCTAGCACATTTTCATTGATATCAAACGAGAGAAAAATATTCAGATATTATAATTTTTTTGGCCTCCAAGGACACCATACTCCTTGCTCTTCGCGCACACGCGCTGTCGTTCACTCCCCTGTATACGGATCAGAAAGAATGCTTCGTATCTGCTAATCTAGGGAGCTCTCCGTGGTTTTGACCAGATGGATATACTAAGCTCTTAATTTCTCACTTCTGACCTGCCTCTCGTTCAAAATGAAAAGGGTTCAGCGATTTTTATCGTAACGACAGCAAGGTAAGCAAGCAAAAATATGTCTCCGTTTTTTTCCCGGCCATATCTTCCCGGCACCCCGAGCTTCAATTTTGAAAGAAATCCCGGCACTGATTGTGTTGTATACAGAAGAAAAGAAATTGACTCCCCTGATACATTAAACATATGCCATCCCTATAAATATGTCTATAGAAAACAGTGTTGGACTCACTTTGCAAACATTTAGTAAACCAATTTAAGAAAACTGAAGCACGATGTGATGGGTGGGGAAAACAAATTTCGCACAGGCTGCAAAAGATCTCATTTAACAGTGTTAAATGAGATCTTTTGCAGCCTGTGCGAATTAACACCATGTTTTTGGTAGACAAAGCACAGCCATAATGCTCAGTCACAGCACCTAACCTTTCCCCTCAAACAATAACGATCCAGCGGAAGAAACAAACTTATCAATAAAGACAAAGCTTCTGAGACGGATGTGTTTACCCCGGATCACCTGGACTATGATCTAGGTGTCAATCTGTACATTCTAAGTTCTAGAGGCCCGGGCCAGTTCTGAAGATAAGAGGTTACACATGTACGGTAAAGCAACACTGCGAGTCTGGAACACGCATCAGCAAAGAGAGCAACACCAAATCCAAGAGAGACTGACGCATGCAGTTTGGACAGTTCATCACTGGTAGGGTAGAGTACATTTGGCAGTAGAGTGGGCTGATGTGAGCACTGTGTTTCTGTCCTGTGTAGTCCAAACAGTCCATAGAGAACCGCCTAGTCTGTCTGTGGAGACCAGGGCCCTCTCCCAATAGGTCTAGGCCCGTGGCCCGGGAGAGGATGCTGCCCTGTGACAGCAAAGTATGATGACAGAACAGGCCGGCAGGTCCAGCCGACAGCTCTTTCGTCCTCATTAACGCCATGGGACGTTTGGTACGACAGAGAACAGCAAATGTAACTGTCCTTAGACCAACCCCTCTGTCGTCCTTTTCCCCTTTGAGGTATCTCTGGCATGACCTTGGAGGTACACAGTGACAGCCAACCCACTGGTGAGAGCTCCGTTTATATGTGGGGCTCTAAGAGGGGGTCTCAGCAGGCGATCTCCTCCAGGGTACCCAGGGTGGTCTGAAGGGGGACGGTCACAGTGTGGCTGATGGACTCTGAGTGGTTGGCCACCGGGTCACAAGAACTCTTGGGGGGGGAATGGGACAGAAATGACAGACAGGGTTTTAAGCGAGGAAAAGTAAAACATGGCCGACAGAGAGACCGAGTTCAAACTTGAACCGCTGTGTGAAAGAGCAACAGAAACCGTGATATAGTCTTACCACATCCTCCCCATGACTCTCATCCTCTTCTTCTCTACTCAGGAGGTCTAGCAGTCTGTCTTTAACAACCTGTAGACCGAAGATCATTATTGTAAATCGTCGCTAATCGCTATCGGGCTGAAACCTTGTATATGACCAAAATAATTAAGAGATTAGGAGAAAAAAGTACCTGTGTTCCAATGGATCCCCAATGTAGTTATTTAGTCAGATGCTCTTGTGAATGCTTAATGTTTAAATATTCATAAAACCTGGTTCACAGGTCCAATTTGACCAACCAGTACACAAATAGACCGGTACATTTTTTAACCAGAGCCGAATCGACCCAGATAATTCTGAGTTCCAAACCCGAAAAGTACAGAGAGATGTCGGACCGTACCCGTACAAAACCAGAGGTCCCAGAAATGGCCGAATGCCAACGATACTATTCATACAAAAAAGGAAATATGGAAATACAAGGTTTTTCCAACTTCATAGTTTGCTTTTCAACTGAATTATAACTAAAAGACGCAACACACATTCCGTGAGAGTCAACGTTGCATGACAAAGTAATGCATAAATTTGGTTTAAGTAAGAATGTGCCCGCATTCAATGGTCCTAATTAAACCTGCTTTATTGAGAAGGTCTGTGGGCAATTTGGTTTAGTGCTTAAATTATCATGTTGTAATAGTAATAGTTGTAATGAAATAATGACACCTTCACTATTAATTCAGCGGTACTTGTTGACACTAAAGGAACTCTAGGTCCTGCTGAAACTGTCACTGAAATAATGCCGTTGCCTGAAGAAAAACAGTTTGCCAAAATGAAAAAATGAGTTTGTGACTAATCTGGCAATGCTGACTGGCAAGTGTTTGAGGGTTTTCAGAACCTATCCTCCCTAATTTGGTATTGTATGACCATGGCTTTCTAGCCGGCGCTGTGAGAAAAAACAATTTGTAAATTACTTTTAATGTGTATTCCTAGCCCCAGGTGAGGACAAAGACTTTTAGTAGCTCAGCAGAACGAGAAAGCGGTACAATAATTGTTAAACTGCATGAAAACCATGTTAACGGAAAAGCCTCATCATGGAGCTCACTCTTCTCAGATGCACGCTTTGAGGCAGACCCTTTGTGTCGCTGTCATTGTTCATATTCTCTGCCTTCAAAATTGGGCTCTCCCTGTCGTTAATAGGGAGCCAACCAAACTGTTGTTATGAAACAAAAGTTTCATATTGTGTTGCTAATAATGGGGTATATGAGTGTTTGTGTGTATTAATGCTGACCTCGTAAGCATAGTCGAACAGCTCTAGGATGGTGAGGATGCTGGCTCCAATGAACAAACCCATCTGACCTCCAATATCACCTGGAAGACCACAGAAAGAGGGATGTATTGAAATAAAAAAAATGTAATGAGAAGAAAAACAAGTAAGGGAGGACAGAGAAATCTAGATCTACAGTTCAGTGAGGACAACCCACAAATTGTATTAAAATATTTGAATGAATATATAATATTAAATTAATACAATGATTTGGTTTCAATGGTTTGGCGCTGAACAAACCAGATCTTCAGCACTCTGTGTTCTAAAACCTGCCAGGAACAGGGAGTACTCTCCCTTACCACCAAACCCTCCATAGTACATACAAGCTGATAACAACAGGTGGTAGGTAGAGGGTGTGCAGCACTCCTTTGGGCAGTGGAAGCAGCACAATGCTGCAATCAAGCAAATGAGCAACGCACTCTTCCCTGTTAAAATGGGGCACTATAGTGTATTGTGTACAGTATGTGATTGGTTGAGAATGGAAGAGTGGCCAACCACCTGTCCTGCAGCAACTGCCAAGATATCCCTGACTGAACTTGCTCTGTGCATTTTATGCGTGGTGCTCATTTGTTTGGGGGTGAAACAGGGAAAACCTACCCAGTAAACCTGCCACCTCATAGGCTTTCTTCTGCTCAATGGTCTCGTAGTTTAGAGCCTCAAAGAACACGTCCAAGACCAAGATGTTATCTCTGAAAGAGGCAAAATGTAGCGTTAAGCCTCACACATACTTCAGTGACTATCAGTATTTTCATTTTAACATATTGTCACCTTTCAGCTATAAAATAAGTTATATTTGTCACGCAATGTTTTGCTTGATAAAAAACGATGTATTTCAACTTTTTCCAGTTGAAAATACGTTATTTTCGTCAAGCTCACCAGTTTGCCACTCTTTGCCGGGCTAAAATTACTTTTACTCCACATCTGTCTCTCTATTCAGTGTTGACCGATGCATAGAGAGAGATCCACTCACGTGATGTACTTCTCGGACTTGTTAAACTTCTTCTCCAGGTAGCGTGATGACGTCTTGCTGGGGATCTTGACCATGGACAGCTCCTTGTTGTATCGCGTCATGTTGCACGGTGTCCTGCACAAGCAGTTGCTGCTTTCCACGGCCGACAGTTTAGCTTTACGGAAAGCAGAGAAGGTTAGGGGTAGCCCAAACATTTAGATTCTCGTAGAGGGTTTTTTTCGATTCTGACGAATCTCTCTACGAGAGTCTAAAAGATAACCCCCCCCCCTTAACAGTTTGACTGTTTTTTACGATTAACCCGCATTTTAATCAACCCCCCTTCACTGCCGAGATTGTTGTATTACCTTTAGAGCACACGCTGAATTATTTGGGCTTTTAATCCGCGAAAATCGAGCGAAAATAGCTCCCCCCGTTTGTTATGAACGATCGAACCACCCGCCATCTTGCTACACCGAGAAGAGGCAGCACAGGACCCGCCTCCATGAGGCGTTGAACCCAATGCGTTTGCATTGGCCTCAATTTCCCAGAAGCCCTAGCAGCTCACAGCATGTGACGATTTCCGGTTCATTGTCAACACGAAATGCACCTCCTCTCTTCCTAAGCGGCGAAAAAGAATTTTCTTTTTTTTGTTTACATTACGGCGGATTAAACACATAAAACAAAAGTCGCGTAAGTCTTTTATGGCAGCGACATTAACCTGGAGTAATCCATTCGCGGCACGGAAACTGTTAACGTCGAAAGTTGAACGTTTTTTGCCTCAAACTCACTCTTACCTTGTACAAATGCAAAATCTAAACTGCTTTAAATGTTGCCCCACTTGTTTGTGAGGTGTACGGAATCAGATTAAACACGGACCATGCTTATTTTTCAATAAAAAAGGTATTTTAATCCACTCTGTTTCTGAATCCTCCATTGTAAATGCGGTAAACGGCGCAACAGAATATTGCCTGCGCCCCTAGCGGCCAGGGTTCTCTTGCGCATTTACAATGGAGAGAAAAGCAAGATGGCCGCCAGATTCCGAGACAGAGTTGATTAAAATACCTTTTTTATTGAAAAATAAGCATGTTCCGTGTTTAATCTGATTCTGTACACCTCACAAACAAGTGGGGCAACATTTAAAGCAGCTTAGATTTTGCATTTGTACAAGGTAAGAGTGAGTTTGAGGCACAAACGTTCAACTTTCGACGTTAAGGGGGGGGGGTTATCTTTTTATCGTCAGAATCGGAAAAAAACCCTCTACGAGAATCTAAATGTTTGGGCTAGGTTAGGGGGTGTTTTTGAGGAAGATGAAGGGGGACACGGGGGGGGGGGGGGGGGGGGGGGGTTGGGGGTGGTGGGATGCGGGAGATTTTGGCTTGGGGGTTGTCAGCTCTTTTAGACATATAAGCCTCGCCTGGTGCAGTGCCAGACACACTGAGGCGTTTCTAGTCTCACGCTCAGGGCGCTAAGCTGTAAATTGTAGCTGACAGCCGAAAGGGAGAACGTGTCTGGAGGCTCTTTGCCTATTAGGCCAATGGAGGTCACACAGACACACAAATTAACATCTGTACTAAAGTATACACTCACTGACATGCACACACTCACAAACAATGCAATGACACATGGCAGCCATGACTGTAAACACACACACACTCTCTCCCCCACACACATCCTTGATCCTACGTGAGATGTTTACTCTTCAACAGCTCTGATGTCTAAGTCAGGCTTATCGTCAGCGTCACTGAGGGGAGAAGCTAAGGCAGTGAACCGGCATCCTAGAAGCACCTCAGCCAGACAAAAAACCCTTGATGCAGAGAAGTCTGCATCTTGGCATAGGGAAAATTAATAATATAATAACCAGTAAAGGGCGATCGAGGTCGCGTGCACGCATCAGACTGCTGGGCGAGCACTGGCGTACATGCTAATTCTCAACACTAAATCGGTTTCGAAAAGAAAAAGGTTTCAATAGTTCTAGTCACAATCATTCAGCACATCTTGAGATTATAATAACGCCTAAATTTCTCTGGAGATTTCCAAATCCAATCTAATAATAATAATAATAAAACTTTATTTGTATAGCACCTTTCATGACATCAAATGCAGCTCAAAGTGCTTTACAGAACAATGGAGAATAAAATAAAATAAAAGCATAAAAGAAAAGCAAGGAAACGACATAAAAAAACAAGCAGTAACAAAAAGAAGATCACTTAAAGGCAATGTTGTAGAAGTGGGTCTTGAGCTGAGCTTTAAAAATGTCTACAGAGGCTGCCTGACGAAGGTACAGAGGGAGCTTGTTCCATGCCGATGGCCCTTAGAAGCAAAAAGCTGCTTCCCCGTATTTTTTAGTTGCCATTTTTTTAGGCAAAGCGAGCAGGCCAGCAGTGGAAGACCTTAGCGGGCGGTTTGGGACATAATTAGGCAGGCAGTCAATAATGTGATAATAATAATATTGTCCGCTCTGACTTAAAATCTGCCAACATGACTTCTGTATTCATCTTCTGTGAATGAATAGGAGTGGTGGGTAGTCAACGCCAGCAGCCTTATTTCTCGCTGTGACAACTTTGTGACAGACGACCTGATCTCAATCCACAGGGCAGCTATACCCTCGGCTTACAAATAGGCTGCAGGCTCATGTTGTCACGTAATTGCAAAAGGAAATTCAATATAGCTTCTCAGTGGTCGCTTATTTTATTCAAATAAGGGGTTACTGGATACTGGCGAGAAGAGCGAGGCCTTGCAATTTACAATTTAGGCATTTAGCAGGCATTTAATCCAGAGCGATTTACATTAAGCAACAACAAAAACATGGCATACATCACATTATATAAAAAGTAGTTATAATGAATCATGTATAAACTAAGAACATAATAGTGGAGTATCTATGTAAACTATACATACTATACTATATTATATATTATACATGTGTACTATAAAGTGCTATGACTACATAAGAATACTAGACATTCATATCTTTGATTTTAGTCTCTGAGCCTGTCACTCTGTCAAACTGAACCTACTCATCTTTTCCCAAGATAATGTACGCATAAAAAAACAAAAACATTTTCTGCAGAAGGTTTTTAAAGATTGCATTAATGATGAGCAGGTTGGTGCCTTGCATGATTGCCGTTTGTGTGTGAATGCGTACCACAGAACATGTAATATGTAGCTGTGTGCGTGAATGGGTGAATGTGAAGCACATTGTAAAAGTAAGACAAGATATATACAAAATAAGATATGTAGGCTACGCTACAGTGATTACACATAATACCAGGATTCATTATTTGATTCGTTGAAAGAACTGGGACCCAGGATTGCCTCTTCTGTCTAGTCTAGAGCATTTATAGTAGACTATAGCTGTTAAAGAACAACCAATTCAGTTGTCTCCTATAAAATAAAATCATGGGTCCATCTGGGCTTTCTCTAAAACTTCATGATTGACACCGTTGTTCCAGACGGACTGTTGTACCAGACGGAAAGCAAGCCTAATCAAACGTTAACTTGCTGCTCTGTGTGAAAAAGGAATAGCAAATTGGCATGGAGTTCAAACTGGAATTAATTTACATTGAACAATCCAAGCTGCAAATATATCTGTTTGTGCATGTGTGTGTGTATGCGCACATATGCCAGTGTGTATGTACCTTAGAGTATATATATTTATAGAGAAGGCACCCAAATCCTGGTCTCTAAACTGCCTCCCCCTGGCCAGCCGGGACGCCTGATGGAGGGGAAAGGAACTGGTTGGAATAACGTGCTCCTTCCACGCGCTACGTCCAACCAGGGAAACTCCCCCCTGTCAGGTGTAAAGGAGCAACTTGGACACTCAAGCATGAAGGAAGCATGAGTTAAGTCTGTTGCTCTCCCTAGGTTGGCGGAGGGTGTGTAGAGCCCAGGATCACATCACAGGATGATTGACACAGGGGTGAAAAATGGGTTACAAAAATCGTGGGACAAAAAATATAAATTAAAAAAAAAGAGAAGGCACCCAGAGGAAATCTTGAGGCGAAATGGACATAGTGGCCGAATGAAGGTATTGCAGGCTGGCCCCAAACACATGAACGCGCTGTCCGTTGACTATCATTGTACACGTTCACGACAGACGACGCTCGTGCGCGTTCAACGGCAGCGCGTTCATGTGTTTGGGGCCACTCACCATTGCAATCCGTCCCAGAATGCACTCTGTTCCTACCAGGAAGGAGGAGTGAATCCGCCTCATGCGCTTTTGAGCAACTCAATGCAAGTGGATGGGAGGAGAACTCGGGTGTCTTCTCTATAGATATATATACTCTATGGTATGTACTCACATGCGCGCAGCCGTGCACACAGTTGGATTCTGAAAGTCTCCCTAGTTTTTAAATAAAACCAATTAGGGAGGGAGAGAGAAGGAGCGAGGTGTGTGGATTGAAGACCAAAGCCAACCATTCCTCCTGCAAATTAACTGTATACCTTTGGGTTTCAAATCAAAAGCACACAGGCAAATTCCAGCATAGCGTGAATCACCACTACAGTATGTGCTTCTGTGCTGCAGCGAGAATTGTGTGATGCAGGGCAACCCTTGGCTCTCCTACTCTTAACCACATGAAACCTAGCATCACTATTCCGAGCATGTCTTAACTCAAAATAGGCAAACATTCGGCAAAAATAGCCGATCTACAAGCTCCCATTGCATGAAGAGATTTGGCGTAGAGAAGGAAACAGGGAGGAAACCAAGTATAGATCTCTGGGTTCCCCAATCAAAGACACAAACATGAAAACAACACTACTATTACTACTAGTATAATGTACGTAACTAATGTATACTAGTGTGTGCAAACCTAATTTTATAATACGAGGCAAAAGGCCAAATTAGCCATGGGGCCAGTGGCAGGCACACATAGACATCAAAGGGGGCTTCAGCCCCTGCCCTTTTACCTGTCTGTAAAACAACTGCCCTTTCCAGACCACGAATGCAGCATTTACTCTGGTGAAAGAAATGCCCCTCCTTTCCTTTCCATACCCAAAGTCTGCATTCAGGATAATTGCATTTTCAAAAAATTCTTGAAGTTGAACAAAATCCTGTTGCGTCCAAAAGTGCCCTCTGACGGGATTTCAGCCCCTCCCCATCCGACACTCTGTGCACGTCCCTGGCCAGTAGGGCCGCGACCCAGGGGGCCTTTGGCTCTCGGTGACCCTTCGGGGAAATTGGACTGCGCCGTATTGGGTTAGAGGCCCTTCATTGGCCGTAGATTTTGTTTATGGTAAATGTATATTATGGTAATTTGGTAAATGGACTGCATGCATTTATATAGCTTTACAATGTACTTCATATTCACCCATTCACACACAGAGTCCTGATTGCATGCTCATAATTGCACCCTAATAACCTCTTGGTACCATTACCACTATACTAAATTGGGTTTCATAAAGCAGAATAATAGGCTTTGCTAAAGTGTCATTTTCTTCTCTCCTTTGAAATTGCAAACATTATGCACACACTTTGTGCTTGCTATGATTATGATTATATTTGTGGCACTATGGCCTATACTAACTATATCACAACACGCCGTGAACTTGTAGATCAGTTATTTTCTTGAAAGCACTTTCACATAATGATGTGCCTAAAATAGCTACCGGTATGCCAGTTTGAAAGTGCATGGTTAAAAAACTATTTTAGGGCCCAGGCCGTAGCGTAGCGGTCTGGGCACTGGACTGGTGATCCAGTCGCGGTGTGCCGCGGGTTCGACTCCCGAACCCGACACGGCCTTTACCGCATGTCATCCCCCCATCTCTCTCCCGTTTCCTGTCAGCCTACTATCTGTCCCTTAAAAAATCAATAAAAGGCGTAAGCCGCAAAAAAAAAAACTATTTTAGGAAATTAGGACAATTGGGAATTGTAAAGCACTAAGTGCAGGGCTTTCAAATATTATTAATGGATATTATATACTAGGCATGATGATCTGAACAAACTTCATGAGAGCTGTAAACATGCAAAGGGAATGGGCAGCCCTGTGGTCCAGATTCTAGAGCTACCCAAGATGATCTTCTATACTGGTAGGTTGACTGAGCCTGGCTCTGGGTGTGAAACTCCTCCGCATAACTCTATGGGGAGGAGAGCTGGAACTCCTCCATTGTGAAAAACACATAAATAAATTCCAGCAAATGTGATTTAGATAAATTCACAAGGATTTGACTTTCATGAGTGTCTCCCACTCTGCCGCTCAAGTGGAGCAATGGCAAAGATATAATATCACCCTGAGATAGTAGTTTAATAAAAGACAAAGTAGATAAACTGAAAGTGGGATTTCACTGAAATATAAATAAAATAAGCCAAATCTATCTACTGTATATATTATACCTACTGGACTGGAAGAAATATTATCCCATTTCCCATCCATCCATTTCCAGTCATCTATCCGGCACCCACCAAATTAAACACTTAACAATAGACCTCATTTATCGGTTTCAGTCATTCTTTATTAAGGAGAGAAATTCATAGTTCTGTTCATTCCTTGATGTATTTAAATTGGACTAATATTAATACTTGCATACTTTGCATAGTTTATCTACCTGCTTTTACATTTAAAAAATGATTAGTAATTAGTGGACAAAAAAACATATGTGAATAATTGCTTTGAAAATACTATGTTGTAAAAAAAGTAATTAGTGGACACTGGACAGCTGTGTTTTCAAATGCTGATTGCATTTACAATGCAGGCTTTCATAACAATAGCACGCAAACAAACACAAACTAATCAGATATGAATATGATAGGTAGTAGGCATGTAACGATATATCGTATATCGATATTATATCCCGGCGATATGTATCGATTTATTAAAAATTAATATCGATTTTCTTTTCTTTCTTTTTTTTTGGGGGGGGTGGCTAGTGTGTGATATGAAATGTGAGCTGTAATCATATTCCATCATATTTACATGCTTTTGGAGAGTAACTCCATGCAGTCACTTTCAGTAGTAGAGGCCTGCAGAGGGGAGCCGTATGCGTCTGTGACACAGGTGATCGTTATTGATGCTCATTAATACATCAAGGAAGGCAATTATGTTTCTGCACTGTCAAATAGGTCTACATCTATCCTAAGATGCCATCAAAGAAAAGAAGAAATGTTAACTCGAGCTAGGTTTAAAGCATGTTTACAGTTGTTGCACAGAAATTAAGTAATTTTACATGAAAAGTAATGCTACTTTTGCAATGCAGTTAAATACAAATTGTGAAAAAAATCATTTGTCTAGAAAATAATTGTGTTGAAAATATCGTGAAAAATCCTATCGTGAACCTCATATCGTCATACGTATCGTGAGTTGAGTATATCGTTACATGCCTAATAGGTAGCATAATCATACACATGGAAAATCTCAAGACTTAAAATGTCTTAGGCTGACCAGCTGAAGAAATCATGACATTTCTGATATAATTCATGTTCCTGGAAAATGCTTCTAATATTGTATTCTATTTGCTAGTTTGATCACTTGAAATACTCTTTCATGTTAAAATAACTAATGACCGAAAATAGCCAATCCACAAGCTCACAACACGTTGTGCTGACTGCTGAGACATGTTGTGAGCTTGTAGATCTGCAATTTTCTGTGCACAGATGCATGCATGACTGAGAACTTTAATCCAGAGCTAAGACACGCATACTTTGAATTCTTGGAACGCTTGTCATTATTTTCTCAAATATCCTCCAAACGAATGTCTGTGTATCGACAAAAGGTCCACGTGAGAGAGACATTGAAGGATTATGGTTGTTTACGAAAGAAGATTGGTTCATCTGACTAGTTTGGCATACATAGGATGCAGGAGGGTATAGGACTTGAGCCTGCTCAAGCTTGAAATTATCCTAGTTTGCCATACTCTACATAGAATGCAGGAGGGTGTAGGACTGTATATGGACCCGTGGCCTGCTCAAGCTTGAAATGATCTCTGCTGTAGTTGAACACCGGATGACACTTAAAAATATATTTTTAATCCTCGTTCAGGGATGTAATCCTGACTCGGCATTCACACTTTAAAGAAGATCTATATTTAAGTGTTCATCTGGTACATGCATCTTTGTACATACAGCATGTGTGGCGGCTTACCTAAAGCAGGCTCGGCACAGTCTTTGTACTGCTCAGGGGTGCAGAACGCTGCATCGCCTGTAGTGGGAATAGTTTGGTTATAGAATAGACGGTTAAAGGAGAGAGGAGAATGAAGCTAATTGTTGGCATTTGTGTTAAACATGCAGTAGCTCTGAATTTCTTCGAAGACTCGCGTGCTTACCCGGCATGTGCACCATCCTACAGTTGCAGTTCTCCACAATGTAGCGCGTCTCGCAGTCAATCCTACAGGCGGTCACACTGTAGACCTCGAAGAACCCAGACTCCAGAGCCTTGGACTCACACTCTCCCCATGGGGGAGGCAAGTAGGTCAGCTGCAGAAGAGAGAAGGAGAGTGCAAAAATGAACCCCTATAGACCTCGGGTGCATGCACAAGTCTCACATACTGTATATAGCCTACATCCACACACCATCCAAAAAAATCACACCCTTGTGAAGTGATGCGCGCTCTTATCATCGTACATCATCCACTAAAAAAATATATATACTTTCTCATGAATTCATTTGTCAACATGCCCTAGTTCTTTCACGTCACTGAAATTGATTGATTGAAATATTTATTAATAGTTTACAGAATTACAGTACATTTAAACTCAATACAAAGACTGTTAACTGTGAGTGGACGACCCAATAAAGCATTACATTGTTTAAAAGAGGGTCCACCTTGTTCAATTCATCAAAACATTTAGAGACGTACAAATAGAATTTAGTCCCTTGTTTGTGCCGAATCTGGGTTGTACATGGTTCGTTGCACTACCTCTGGTGTTGTGAGTGTGGACTTAAAGATAAGGCATTACACAATGCCCCACACTGTACCACTTCTCGGTCATGACGCAAATAATATTAACAAGAATTAAATACATAGACGATTAGCTCAGACACATATGACGTAACTTCTCCTTTCATTGTCTTCGCCTGGAAAGGAGCCAGCTTAGGTGGTTCGGGCATCTGGTTAGGATGCCTCTCGGGCGTCTCCCTATAGGGAGGTCCTCGAGGCACGTCCCACTGGGAGGAGACCCGAGGCAGACCAAGGCGCAGTTGGAGGAAACACATCGACTCACTGGCCTTGGAACGTCTCGGGATCTCCCAGGAGGAAGTCACTAATGTTGCTCTGGAGAGGGAAGTCTGGAGCACTCTGGTGGAGCTGTTGCCCCCGCAACCCGACTACGGATAAGCGGTTGAGGATGGATGGATGGATGGAAAATGTGACACGAGTTAGGACAAAAAAGCTTTATATAGGTCAAAAATGAACATCAACTATGACTTGTCATTTCTGTCCCCCGATTCCCAGCCAGCTCAGAAACGGGAGCCTCGCAAAACAGAATGTGTGGGGGGAGGGCACTTCCTCAAATGCATAGATACTGGCAGCAGAAATCCACAACAACAGGCTTCAGGAGCACAATGCTCCAAATGTCTCCCTCTCTCCGCTCCGTAGCTCTGAAGGCAGGGACAGCAGATGAGGAGCATGGGGACACCGGGAGGAGCAGTGTGAGGGCCCATCTGCTCCATGATGCAAGCAGCCTGCTCTAGCTGTGATGCTGGGCATCTATCACCCACCACCCTCTGTTCTTCTGTCTGTCTCCACTGCCAAAACAGTGTATTTTGTGTGTGTGCGTGTGTGTGTGTGTGTGTGTGTGTGTGTGTGTGTGTGTGTGTGTGTGTGTTTTTTTTATCAAACTAAAACACAACATCCTGCCAGGTGAAATCTGGGCCCAGCATGCTTGTTAGTTGTGACAGGACCTGAAGCGATGATGCCCCCTTCCTACTGGGTGACATTGCATGTTAAGCTCCAGGGGAGAGCTGCGAGCTTATAACGCCGTAAATCTCCAGACATAATCACTTCTGACACAATGACAAAGACATGAACACACAATACAACGCAAATGTTTCATTAACCTAAAAGCCCCTGGCCGTGTCTGAGTGCCACTATGTTGTCTCTTGAGATAATTAAACGTGTCCACACTAACTCCAGCAGCAGCAGGTGTGCATACAGGCTGCATCCAGGCACTATCAATTTCATTAGGAACATCTATGAAAATTGACGAGCCCATAACCTTTCAGCCCATCTTCAACACCTTACATAATTAGCACATATGGCCGAATTACAGGCATGTCTTGACAGAACCAGGATCCCATTATCCCCCTGTAAATTGATCAAAGATGCGGGATGTCAGCTATTACAGTGCTGAGATCAGCCGACACATTTATTGGTGTGTTTAATATAAGCCACGGCCTCTGTCCCTCTCAGGGCATTATTCATCTCTGTCTGATTCACTGCTATACTGGGTCAAAGCTATTATTAGGTATATATAGCCTGATCAGCAAGGGACAAAGTTGGTTTTGAAATAAAATGGGAACACTAGACCATGAATTGTGGATACAAAATGGGAAATCAAACTGGTGTGCACTGTGCAGCATCAAGGCACATTTTGCAGTCCCAGCAGATGCCTTCGACTACAGTTTCCTTTTTATTGCATGACTGCACAAAGCTGAAATATCATTACAGTGACCCTAGGCTCAACACAAAAGGCAGGAAGGGCCCAATGTATTAAATATAATGAAGACCTTTTCATTTATCTGAGAGAAAGATGATTTTCAGTAGCAACAGAACAATGAGCCTCATGTGCCAACCGTTCTTAAGAAGTTCTTAAGAGGAAATTTGTTCTTAGACCCACTTAGGAAGTTTTTAAGAAGGTTTTGGGATCCCTCAATGTTTTCTTAGCTGTGATTCGTTCGTAGGTAAGAATCAGTATCTATGCACACTGTGGAGCACTCTTAGGGTGCAAGCTCACAAACACGTCTCATTACTGCCCATTTTGAGCTTGTAGATCGGCTATTTTTGAAACATTTTTTGAAACATTTCCCTAGCAGAAAATAATTTCAGGTGTTTGTCTGCAGAATGCATGTCAATTTGGGGGTGAAAATTCCAATCCAACCCAAACAGACCAGTTGACTTGAAGGCAAGCACCATACCAACCCCATAACCCCCACCCCTTCCACCATCATCGCCCCTCCCCCCCAATACACCGCCCCATATACGGACAGCCACCACCTGCATTTTCTTGTCGCCTTCCTACCTGAAAGCCCCCCTATCCCAACCCTTCCACCACCATATCAACCACCACACTCGTATTACCTCACCATTACTAGCCTGGGCACCATTTCATTTAGGGTATATGATCCTGTCGGAAGCGGATGATATCGTTACGTCATGTTGTAGTATTGTTTTGTAGTCGACATGCAGGCAGGAACAACAGGCGGCAACTTCCTTTTCACTCAAACCGATTTTTCTCAATAAAAGCTACAGGCTATACGAGAGCTTTTATTGAGGGAAAAGGAAGTTGCTGCCGCCTGTTGTTCCTGCCTGTTGACTACAAAACAATACTACAACATGACGTAACGATATCATCCGCTCCCGACAGGATCATACAGACTTTTGAAACAGAGACCAGGCTTTCCTCCGAGGTGGTGGAAAGCCTGGTGAGGCGAGGTTACACCATTACATACCAAGCAGTTGCTGCCTTAAAACCCCTCCATACCCACCCTCCAGTGTTAAGTAATAAAATGTTTTACATCCACTATCCACTACTTCTGAACATGACATATGGATAATATGATCATTTGATATTTACATTGATGTCTAGTGGCGATAAGTTGACTAATGTGAGATAAATAATAAAATGCATTCATGAATAACATTTGTTGTTCACTTCAGAAGTACTTCCACAGTACTATTGATTTTTAATGTTTGGAGTCTGGTGCTCCACGATATTTAGACTTTAGTTTAAGTATTCTTGACTTCATTCACTCAACTTCACAGGTGTGTGACAGCAGGCAAGGCCATGGAGTCTTGCAAAACCACACCTCCCTGGGTAAAACATAGGTAGGAAAAAGGAAAGTCCCAATGCCTTATATGGGATTGGTGGGGCGGTTCCCTATGGTAATTAGGATGCTAATTAGGTTAGGTGGGGCGTCTACCTATGATGATTTGAATGCACTAGCGCACCCCTTCAAGTTAAAATAATTTTTGGATTCATCATCATAAGAACATGCTTACGAACAATTCTGCCTACTTAAGAACGTTTCATGAATCTGACTGGACAATTCTCTTAGGAATTCACTTAGGAAGAAATGTAAGAGGAAAAGTTAGGAATGTATTGGCGCATGAGGCCCAATGTGCTCATCAAAACTGAAGGACACTTTATATAACTGGAGCACCAAAGTTGTGTGTGTGTGTGTGTGTGTGTGTGTGTGTGTGTGTGTGTGTGTGTGTGTGTGTGTGTGTGTGTGTGTGTGTGTGTGTGACTGTGCGTGCATGCGTGCGCAGTTGTGCACGCGTGTCATTAAGCCCCTCAGTGTTTTGGGCACTTTGAAATCTGTGCCCAGCATTCATTTGATGAAGTGGCTTTAATCTAGGTCATATGATAAGAGCCATAGTAAATTCATTGAAGCTTTGTTTCATCTTCCTATAAAGGAAGATCTGTCTGTCTGTCTGTCTGTCTTAGCAACTGAGTCTATGAAAACAGACTTTTGTGAAACTATGACCATGGGTTGCCAGGTTAGCTTTCCAAGAAACTGGGTCTATGGACACATACAGTAGCGCTTTGTGAAACTATGACCGCGGGTTGCCAGATTAGCTTCCTAACTACACCACAATGACCCATGCCTGTCTCTCTGTCTCTCTCTCTGTCTCTCTCTCTCTCTCGACAAACTACTATGCGCATGCGTGCAAGAGAGAGAGAGAGAAAGACAGAGCTTCGCGGACCACTTGGGGGTCCGCGGGCGGTGATGGTATCTATTAAAGCGCATCACCCACACTTCATAATTTGGTGTTCATATCTTCGAACGTGTAAGGACAAGTAGTAAGGGTCAGGACACATTAGGAAGCACTTCATCACTACAAGTGTTTTTATTGCGAACGCAGTGAGCCACTTACTATGACAGCAAGGGCTGAATGTCTGTGTGTGTGTGTGTGTGTGTGTGTGTGTCCCGCTGTTACACCACCCGCCCGCCACCAGAGGGCGCAGCTGTAGCACACACACACACACACACACACACACACACACACACAGGGCGCAGCTGTAGCACACACACACACACACACACACACACAACCACACACACACGAGCTGCGTTCGCTTCCCGCGTTTGCGCGTCTTACTTGTATATATATAACGCTCCACACGTCCCAAACTCTTCTCCCTTCTGGCTCCAAAACTGTGGAATGCACTTCCCATTGCAGTCAGAACTGCAGCATCACTCCCAATCTTCCGCCGTAGCCTGAAAACCCACCTTTTCAGACTCCATCATGGCCCATAGCACTTACCCTAACCCCTTAGATAGCATTTCTGTTGGCTTAGATAGCATTTGACACAGACTTATAGCATGTTATGTAGACAGCGCTATAATTGTATTGTATATAGTCATAGCACGCCATAGTACATATGTATAGTATAGTAGTAAATATGTATAGTGTATGTATAGTTTCATTATATAGATATTCCACTGTTACTTTCTTAGCTTACGCATGTTTCATGATAAATGTTTTTATGTGATGTATTCCCATGCTTTTGTTCTTGCTTAAATGTAAGTCGCTCTGGATTAAGAGCGTCTGCTAAATGCCTAGATTGTAAATTGTAAATTGTATATACTCCACAAACTCCATTTCCAAACCTCTGCCACACACTTACTTCACTCCCCTCTCAGAAACATCTAGTACCGTCTACCATATCTTCATCATGACCTCTCTTATGCCCTCAAGGTTCTTTCAAAACGTGCTATAGGCTTGATGAGATAGGAGCGTGCCCAGGGCCGGATTAACACCTCTGAGGGCCCCTGGGCACGTGCCCAAAGTGCCCATATGGTAGATCCGGCCCCGAGCGTGCCGCAGCAGGATGCCTTAGGTCTGCTTGGGGCAGCAGTCAAGTAAGCCCTTGACTGCCACAGGCAGGAGCTGATGAGATGAGTGAAGGCAGGAGGCCGTTGGGGCTCATTACCCTGTAGGCCCGACCATCACTTGATAAATGGCCTCCAGAGAATTCGTCTCCGTTTCTCCTTGTTTCCTTCATGCCTACCAATGAGGTTCACATGCCTTTCTCTGGCTCAGAATTATGTACTGTTGAATGAATGTGTGATGCACTGCGGGGAGTCTCAACACAACTGTTCCAAATGTCAATTTCTGAATTTGACATACAACTGTTTATCTGACTTTTTCAGAGCTGCATTTGTGGTGTTATCATTTTAACGGCGAGCCGTTTATTATTGTTTTTTTTATGTTATTTTCTGATTATGATTTGTTAAATATGTACATATTCTATTTATCCTATTTATAATATCGTCTACTATCGATCCTATATTATAAATGATTGCTTATCTACTTGAAAGTTGATTAACTTCCATCAATGTG
The DNA here is from genome assembly GCF_964188405.1 of Protomyctophum parallelum. Lineage (NCBI taxonomy): Eukaryota > Metazoa > Chordata > Actinopteri > Myctophiformes > Myctophidae > Protomyctophum > Protomyctophum parallelum. Next base: position 24,527,019 of record NC_139708.1, on the reverse strand, counting down.
ATTGAGCCATTTGTATTTGTGAAAACAAACCCTTTGTCACTTTCATGATTAGGATAATATTTTCAATGTTTATCTCCAGTTTTGTTTTCTACCCCAGGAGAATGGAAGGCTAATATGTAACTGAGGTAGATATAATTATATGCTTTTTGGTTTGTTTCTCTTCCAAGAAAATGGGGAATCAGAAGGTGGATGAGGAAATTGTTGATCAAACATTTATTTTATTTTACCGTAATTCATTTTATTTATATATCATTGTCCTGTGTTTTTATGTTCTGTGTGGACCCCATGAAGATTAGCTGCTGCTATGAACCAGCTAATGAGGATCCTAATAAAACTCTAAAACTTTATATGTTATGTGCCCCATTTAACCCTAGACATGTTGGGTCGTAACAGTCATGCAGGAGACATATAGCTCGCCCTGTGGGGGAGCTATAGCCTGGGTCAGAGCCATCAGCCATCTAATAGAAGAGTTAAGGCTCATACATAGTTTGGATTTACGGTGGTGGAGTGACCACCGAACGCTGTTCATGCAGCCTGAACTGAGACAAGCTGGAGTTAGGGTGGCACAAATAAGAGCTATTTTAAGCATGTGTGCAACATGACAACTGTTTTAAGGTAAATAACAACTAAAGTCTCTTTAATGTTTATGTTGTACTATTACTATAAAACAATTTAAAATAAAGGGATTTAAGATCATTAAAGCTGGGCTGTTGCCTGAGTCCAATGCATTTCTGCCTACGTCCGGTCCAGGACTTGGCCCAGTTGGTTATCCCCATTCTCAATAGAAGTCTTCATGGGACTGGCCCCATGAAGTTAACGCAGTTTGCGTAACGGGGTAAACCCCTCCCCCTCGCCAGATTTTCATTCTCAAATGTACATCACCATGACATGCTGATTTGATCGTCTACATAGGACGTAAATTCTCCATTGGCGTTTAATGTTTGTGTTAGGACAAAATGGCAGATTTGCTCGTCTACATATGACGTTCACTTAGTAGAAAGAAAGAAAGAGATTTGGACCTATAGGGCCCTATATTTAGTTGATCTATGGCACAGGGCACAAAATCGGAGCATCTTCTCCCATTCATTTTAAGAGAACGTGCGGTTGAGCTAGGCGCATTGCTATTTAAATGATGGATTTGAGGAGACGCAAAGAATCTTCTGCTGAGGAAGATTTTAAAGTGTGCGATCATTTAGCAGTATTAATAACTTGAGGCAGATATTGTGACATAATCACTTGCTCATTCTCAGTTATGTTCTTTATTTTAGCCACCAGTTAAAATGTATGACAGAGACACTGTGTCCGTGTGTGCCATGCGTAGTTGTGTCGGAGGCGGAGCTATAAGGATATTAATGATTGATTTGATTGATTATAGGCTATTAAAGGGACATTTCACCGCTGGAAGAAACTGCAGTCACTCAATGTTAATAGTATTTGTAGTAGATAACAGTAGCACAATCTGAATCCCTAAACATCATTAAAATAAGATCTGGTCGCAAAAGGGGTGAAGTGGCCCCTGAAGTGAAGTTTGAAAACGTAAAGTTTTCAAAAAAAGAATCACACCTGTGCGAACTGAGGGGCGCCCTTATCATCGTACCATGACGTAAAATAGACAATATGTCTATTTGCACAGACACTATGACGTGAATGTAATGTTTGTGTAGGACAAAGTTTGTGAACATACAAAAAAACTATGCTTAAAGGATAATACAAAAAGCCCCTGAGGGCTTGTTCCCATGGGGCCGATTCATTATCATGGCATACAGTGCATACTGCATATATGATACAAATATTACAATATCAGCAGCAATACTAGGAGGAATAATCGCTCACTCCATGTGTCGGGAGCCCCAAATTTGATGCATAACTTGTTACTGTGTTGAGCATTGTACTGTCTAGTAAGGACATATCGGTGCCGTCACTGCACCGGCAGTTAAGAACACTTTTTGACTGTAAAATAGCAATGTGCTGTGGGCACAACATGGGTGCTGGGTGTGAAAACAACAATTGCGTTAGACAATACTAAGCCATGATAATTGTGCTGCCTATTAGCTCCATCCTGAATCAGCTGGAAAATACAGTTTGGCCCCCTAGAGTTAGATTGAAGGTATCCAGGGCAGAGGATCATGCCCATGGGTATAGTGATTATAGAGACATTCAGCATATCAACATGGAGGCACCATCTCGGAGCCCCGTCCATACCCAATTATCCAGTAGACTACAGGCTGCATCTTTGAGCACCATAAATACCCAGTAGAATACAGGCTGCATCTCTGAGCCCTGTCCATACCCAACAGACAGTGGCCTTGTGGTTAGAGTGTCCGCCCTAAAACTGGGAGGTCGGGGTTCGATCCCCGGCCGGGTCATACCAAAGACTGTAAAAATGGGACCCAATGCCTCCCTGCTTGGCACTCAGCATCAAAGGGTTGGATTGGGGGGTCAAATCTACTAATCAAATGATTCCCGAGCTCGGCACAGCTGCAGCTCACCACTCCTTGGCTGCGGCTCACCGCTCCAAGAGATGGGTCAAATGTGGAGAACAAATTTCACTAACGTGTAACAAATCGTATGACTTTGACTTTGACCTGATTACAGGCTGCATCTTTGAGCCCCGTCCATATACCCAGCAGACTACAGGCTGCATCTTTGAGCCCCGTCCATACCTAGCAGCCAACGTGTAAAGGGAAAAGACATGAATAGCAACAATGTGATGTAGAAGCGTGCAGAATTCCCATGTGACGATGAAGAAAAGAAATATGCATCAACATTAATCAAGGGACTGTCGAGAGGATGCATGTCTATGAGGCCAGTAGCCTTGGCGTAGCCTTGTGCTGAAGTAACAAAGCTGTGCTGTGATTGAGTGAGTACAAGTGGGGTAAAGCATCTCTTCACCGGCAAGGTTATAGCTATCATCCGTCAGCTGGCGTCCTATAGAAGACCAGAGAGCTGACTAGAAAGAAGGAGACCTATGGAGAACGGCGTGTTGAAGTATAGACAAATCCACTGAGCGCTGCCCTGTAGTTGCACTCTCATTATTGCTGCTTGATTGCCGCTCTGTGAGTCAGTCAGGAACATTCATGTCATAGAAATATTTTAACCATTTATTGCAATGGAATACAGTTGCAATACATGCATAGCTTTGATGAGTCAAAGCTAAAAACAATTTAGCTGCCTTTGACAGAGTATTCCGTCAATTAAAAGTCCAAATATTGTCGGAATTCTCTGTCAATTAATGTACTTTATCGGCTATAATAAAAGGTTTTTCTGAAAATCTACTTTTAACACTGGCCCGGTTGCTAGGCAACGCCTTGCATACCCCCAGCACCAGGGAACTTGTGCGCGCATCCCCATTAAAAGTAGGATCTTCTTTGGCTCTTTTCTCTGAAACTATGAGAGCTGTCCGCAGGTCTTCAATCTGAGGTTCGGATGTGATTTGTGATTTTTCATCGCATCACGATCGAAATATTAACGTTTCTGGCTAAAGATAAACATTGTGAGCTAATGCTAACATAAGCCGTTTCTTACAATGGCAGTCTGCGAGCGGGGAAAACGGAAGTGAAAATTACTGTAAATGACCAATTCTGGTTGGCGCAGCAAACTACCCTCTATGGCCACACGGTGGCAGTTAACTTGTTAAGATGTTCCCTGAATTAGCCAAGCAGCATGCTAAGCTAAATCAGGGAACGTAATGTGGAAACCTCCATGGGTATACAAGAGCAGGTCCAAAGCAAGACATCAAATTCAACTTGAAAGCCATGCAAAAACTTGAATTTCAGGTTAATGTTAGACCTATGTAATTAAAGCACTGAATGTCAGGTGAACCTTTTTAGTATAATATTGGAGCGATACAAGGCTCTGAACTAGAAAGGTGGAGGCTGGGATGGTGGAGGCAAAGCTTTGCTTTCCGAGGTGTTTGTAATAGTGAGAACTAAGCTTCAAGTGGACGAGGAAGCCACAATTAAAGGCACTAAGATAGGGTAAGTCATATTTTTTGATTAAAACAAAAACTTTTTTTGTTAAAAGGTTAAAATGATATATGTATCCTGTGTGAGTTCTCTCTCCTGATTGGATAAAATTGGTATCCGAGTAGGCTAGCAGAATATAAAGCTATTTAACACTTATTTTAACAAAGGAAAATCACATAGCCTGCCTATAATGGTCCACCATCCTCAGAGTGCTGTGAACCATGCTGTGAGTGGTATAAAAGCGTAGCTAATTAGAAACACTTATTCAATCAGCGGGCTGATTACAGCTGGGGGTGCATACGACTCCCATGTCCTGTATGAACTAATGCAACGCTTCATTATATCACAGGTAGGAAATAGAGGTATTAGCTTTGTGCAGCCATAAACGTCACGGAAACCTACCCTCTGCTCCTGTGTAGCTACAAAGGTCTGGAACCCAGGGGCCACGCCAAAGCCCAGCTCATGGACGAAGGGAGGCTCTGCTTGGTTGTGGATCTGAACCCGCACACCGGCCTCAAATGCTGTGTCTTCTGGAAGGAAAGAAAATAGAAAGAATCAATCACCTGTCTGCTATTGTCAATAAACAAGCACAAATCTACAGGAGAAAACCTAAAGTGTCTTCCCCTGGATTGGTGCAGACGAACAGCAACGGGTAAAACAACAAATATATTTACACCCATTGTTCATACGATGCGCACTGCCTTTGGTTGATGGATTCCCAGCTTCTTGAGGCAAAGCCAACAGCTTTCAGAAGTGTCTTCATAAAAGAACATTCTTTCCAACTATTCTGAGGGAAGTCGGACCATTTGTCTTCACATCAAACACTTTCTGCGGCAGGATATTCCAGTGGTTCCGTGCTGTGTTGAGATAAAAGGACTTTCATCCAGCAACTCTGCGTGCTCAGGCACATTCTAGCACATATCTAAAAATGATATGAGTATGTGCTTAGAAAAGCTGAATTCTACCTTACAGTCTGTCTCGTAAACAAACAAACAGACCTCAATATATACACATACATACAGACCGATACAAACACACGCATACAGCAAAAGAAGTATATCTCTTTCACACAGATGCACACTCACAAACTCACATTAAGCAAACATTTACAGTATGGAGGGGGAGAGAGAGAGAGCGAGAGAGAGAGAGAGAGAGAGGAGGCATTATCAAAATCAATAACTTTCTCCTCACTTTCACTGTCAATGTTCCGTGGACAATCAATCAAAGTGTCCCCCCCGCCAGCCTGTCAGGCAGCTGACTGGACCAGGCCTCCATGTTGGTGGAACCAAGAAGCCCACTAGGATGGTAAGCTTGTTAAATCGACAGCTCACCACCCAGGTCATGTCAATCAAACGTCTGCAATGCCAACTGAATCAGTAACATCTGGATAAGGATGTTACTGATACTGAGGTCTGTGCACGTTTGAAAATGGATCTGCACTTCTACCGTGCTTTATAATGTGCGTTTATGTAGACTTACCCACTCACTCACTTCACATTTATAAACCAATGCACGGCAACAACCCTCAAACTTTTTAATCAGGAGCAATTATAGTTTATGTGTGAAGGAAATCACCTGTGCACATAAATATGAAGAATGTGTGTATGAACGAAAGTGCTTAAATATGGGAAAGTGTGTGTGTGTGTGCGTGTGCGTGCGCGAGACGGCAAGTCTAGCCCGAGGGCAAACCGTGGCACGAAGTCAGCTTTCATATAACCCGTGGCTTCCTTCCTATATAATTCATGTCCGGCCAGCATAGTCGTGTGAAATTCGAAAGTTTTTAGAAATTAACCAGGGCTATTTATCAGTATAAAAATTGTAAGCATTCCTAACTCCTTGTTCCTTGTGTTCATTCTTCAGATGTGAGAGAAAGGCTATTTTAATTTGAGTTCTGTAGAGACCTTTTCACACCTGGCTACACTGCCATTTGAACAAAAAACCATTTATTGGACTGTGCAGTTCAGTGATGCATGGGTAAATACACTGAAAAGGGATTAATTGTTGTTTTGTTCACAGCACAGATGAGTGACTTAGTTACACTGCCAACAAAAGACTATTGATATTATGCGAGTGGGTAAATAGGCCTAGCCTTATTGATAACCTTTTGACCATAACAATGTTGCATTGTATGCGACATTGTTATGGTCAAAAGGTTCAGTATGACAGGAGATGCAGTCAGCCCGAAGGGATTTTCATATATGGAAGCTCTTGGTTTATGTGCTATTCATGAAGTGGGGAGTCCTGCAACTCTGTTTTGCCGTCAATTCAGCGGCAGTGGCTCAGGGGTATAGACATGCCAGATGGAAACATGAGGTTCCAAGTTCGATCCCGAGCTCCCAGAGAGTTAGTGTCGAAGTGTCCTTGAGCAAGACGATGACTGCATTTCTAACTACTATACATTTCATTAGCAACTAACATCTTTATCATAAACTTTACTTTAATTGGGTTCGATCTCACTGAACATTGATACATTCAGGTGATTTGCTTTCTTTGTAGACATTTCAAGAGTGAATCCATGTCTTACTGCAGCGCAGTAAGAAAACATGAGAACATAGTGACTAGTGACTGACTGTAAAAGTAAAGATTGGTTTGTTTGTGCGTGTGCAGAAAATGACAGAGGTGTGTGTGGGGGGGTGTGTGTACTGTATAAGTGTACATGACATAAGCAGAGTCAGTTAGCTTCGTTCAAATGGACACATCGCTCCACAACGTTCTGGGCTCTTTCTCACTTGCTCTCTCTCTCCATGTGCCAGGCAAACATCAATGTTTTAGCATCCACAGTTCTATGCTCTCTCTGCTTGCCTCTATACCTCTTTGATATTTTTGCCATGTGGATATATTTTGGGGACCAGAGACAGTTCTGCTTGGTAGAAGAACCTTATGTTCAATGTTAATTGATGAAAAAAATAATGAAGACCTGTGGTGTCATATAGCAAAAGGGCTGGACTGGCCACAGGACGTACCGGGCATATTCCCGGTGGGCCGCGACCGTAGGGGGCCGCCATGTTAAAAAAAAAAAAAAAAAAACAGGCAGGCAGGCCAATAGGCGGCAGGCCACCAGGAAAGGTCCGGGCAGGCTGCCATTCTGCCAGTGCCATCATGATAATTTCACTGTACCTGTATCAGTGAGTAACAAATAAACCCTCTACAAAGGGTTGTGTAGTTGTCTGTTGGTTTGTATCATTTAGGCCTATGTTGTTCTGAAAAATGTGTTGGTATTAGGGCTTGTTTGTGTGTGCCGCGACGGAGCGGGCGGTAGAGTTTCTGCCATCTGCGCGCTGGTTGTGGTGGGCCGGTCTGGGCCAAATTCACGGACGAATCTTTTTCCTAGTCCAGCCCTGCATAGCAAACTGCTGCACAACACATCCAGATGCACGCACGCACACACACACACACACACACACACACACACACACACACACACACACACACACACACACACACACACACACACACACACACACACACACACACACACACACACACACACACACACACAACAAAGGATAAAATGACTTTCAGCCTTGTTAGTAAAACCAACCAGGGAAAAAAAACACCAGGCTCTAAGAGAGCTGTGTACTGTAGGGTGCAGCTTAATACAGCACTGCAGAACACAACAGCAGAGTTTGAGCAGTGAGAGGAGTGAGAGAGATAGCCAGAGAGGGCAGGTCAGGCCAACGTTTAGATCTCAACATTGTGCTTCAACCTTTTCTCTTGCCTGTCCGTTCTCGGATATGGCTGCTATGCAGCGATCACAGCGGGGCGGCAGCACGCGTTGACATACAGCAACTGAAGGAACGAGATAGGAAGTGGAACAGTTCTGCTGAGCTCCATTTCAAAGCTGGAATAATGTTACAATGTCACAGTGAGTCGGATAAAGCACAGCATTTTTGTGGAGCGGGTAAGAAATCACTTCAGGGTGCATTAGGATCTAAATTCAAAGGCAGAGCTGAAGCCAGAAAGGCAAAATAGTGTGTCCCTTTCATGGTTGAATACGTGTTCATCTCTTTCCTCTCACTGAAATGTCTTTCAGGTTACAGTATAGTAGACTGTTAGTCTTTTGTTGGTGTTTCAATGGGGGTGGTACCGCTGTACCTTTGGGGATGCTAGAAACTATATTTTTGAAGGTGCTCTTTTTATGTTTCTTCTTGTTTAGTATCTTTGACTTCACATTTGGATCATTTCATCATTAGATTTCCTTCCGTCCTATATTCAAATTGCCTAGCGGTCGGTTACCCCATGGGCACCTAATCATAGAGTTCACTACAGCGTGACTCAAATACAACCTATGTAGAGTTCCCTCAGCATGCTGAAAGCATGACATCAGACCCAAACAAACCGTATCATCATTACATCCGATTCGACCAAATCATATACTGTGTACTTATGTACTGTACTTATGTCTGAATATTATGGAGTGCATGAAGTCGCTCACTCTAACCTCTTGAGTATCCATGTCAATCTAACCCGTTGTAGACCTTAGATGACGTGAAATCCCACTGTTAAATCCCAACTTCAAATCAAATGTACATATGGAGTCAAATGCACATAATGTACCCTGTAGGCCTATAGGCTATAGCCTCTGTCAAATGCACATACAGTAAGTATACTGTATGGAGATCAACATGCACTGATGTCAGACACAACCTAAACCAAATGCACATATATGGAGATTTTCAACATTCATTGATGTCAGACACAGCAGAAACTACATATGATTAGATGTGTCGTTTTTGATTAATCAAAAAACAATACATTTTCACTCACGTCTGTGTGTGTATATTAACAAAATGACATAATAAGCCTGGGGGTCAAAAAAAAAGAAAGAATGAAAAAAAATACCCAGGCATTGACCATAATAATATGGAGGTGTAGCGCTCCTTCCCCCTACTAGTGAATAAGGGCAGGGCCCTGAGTTCCTATAGTTATGGTTTTATAATACGTTTAGATTAATTTACCTCTTGTGTTTCAGGTGTACGCCGGTAAGTATTAGCAATTAAGTTAATTCACAGTCCCTGTCTACTGTAAATAACCAACACTGTTTTTAGAATCCTATTTTAATACTAATTTAAATCCTATTTTAGACTTTTGAAATGTAATTTAAATCCTATATTAATGTAACCTTACTACACCCTTAAGATTAAATATGAAATGACAAAGAACCTTGTTTAGACTAATATAATATTAACCCGGTGGATTACCTTAAATAAAAGAAAAACACTTTGTTCAACGAACTTTAGATTTCAACCACAATAAACAATGGATCGAAAGACTGGTAAAACTGAAATGTGGGCCCACAACCTTTCACACCTTACACCCTGACGATAAGGAATGAATCACTATTAACCCCCGTTGCATGCCTGTAGATGCTCGGGTACGTGGTGGCCTAAAACGGAATGGCCCCTTCACTCTCCTGAGCCAGGAAAATAAAAAGGTACCTTTCGTTCGTGTGACGAGTGTCTGTGGGTGATGCAACAGTTCAGAGCTCCTCTCCAGCAGCAAACTGGTCCCGACGTCCAAACGAAAAACAGCAGCAGAATGTCCTCAGAGCATGCAGGCAGGTAGCCTGAGCTAACGTGTTAGGTTTCTGGTCTAGAGGGGCGGGTCGCGGCTGATATTTGCGCACGCCCTGATTGGATCTCATCGATCTGTCCGTCACCCCCGGCCCCTCCTCTCCCCCCTAGTGCAGCGCTACGTCACATCATTTGGAGCGACGCCCACCCTGAAGGGTTTACTCCCACTTTTAGACCAGAGCGGCCAATGCGTTCCTCCAGGCTTTCAATTTTTGCACAAACAAAAATGAAAGCCTGGTACCGAGGCTAGCAGGCAGGCAGCTCACCGCAGAAACATCTCTCCTCCCGCCCCGACGTTAGCAGAGACTTGAAGGCTAACGGTCTCTAGCCCAAACGTCTCTCTGAGCTAGTGAGACGTGCGGCTAAAAAAAGTCACTTGCCCTCGCTGATTTAGCAAGCACTGATAATCACTTCACACGCAGCCCATCACGGTATAAAACGTTGTGTAGACATTCAGTCCGAGTCCACACATGATTACTGCAGCTTCACTGTAGTTGTCGAGCAGACACACACAGAAACTACAGCTAAATACTATTTTACATCGTAAAGTTAAGACTTTAGATCACACAGCAAAAACGGACGCAGCCTCTGTCCCACACGGAAAGGACTTATATGTTACATATATGTTAGACATAGGGATATATAGACATCCCTAGGGAGGTCCTCGACGCATGTCCCACTGGGAGGAGACCCCGGGGCAGACCAAGGCGCAGTTGGAGGAAATACATCGACTCTCTGGCCTTGGAACGTCTCGGAATCCCCCAGGAGGAAGTCACTAATGTTGCTCGGGAGAGGGAAGTCTGGAGCTCTCTGGTGGAGCTGTTGCCCCCGCGACCCGACTACGGATAAGCGGTTGAAGATGGATGGATGGATGGATATATGTCTAACATATATGTAACATTATGTTAGACATATATGTTACATATATGTTAGACATATATGTAACATATATGAAATTGGACCCCCTGAACATATATGTGCATATATGCACTTATATGAACATATAAGTTTCATATAAGTCCTTTCCGTGTGGGGTGCTCCGCTCTCCTTCTCTCTCTCCTTGATTAGCAATCACAGGCACCTGTACACTCACTGACTCCGGCTCTCTGAAACTACTCAATTCCCCACATCTACCAATCACACTAGGCAACTTATAATTGACACAATAATGACATCATCATTAATTCAGCTTTGACCAAAATACACAGACCGATAGAAAATAAAAGCACCAGTCAATGTTACAAAATAAAACACAGTTCCACCAGGTTAATACCCACTATATAAATATCCACCGGGTTACAGAGGTCTTAACAAAGCCCTTTTTTCGATTTGACACATTAATGATTATAATGAATGTATTAGTGAATATAAAATGCGAAAACGCACCCGGGCGCAGTACCCCCTGCGGCCACAAGGGGGGGGGGGGGGCAAATATCTCACAACGGGTAAGGGCTAGTTAAATAAATTGATAACAGCATTGAGTTGATCCAAAACATGATTTGCTGATGTGTATGAAAATATGTCTATTAAAATCAATCAAATAAATACATTTTGACTGCACCTACTGTACCGCAGAGGACCAGAGGCTGAAAATGTGTGAAATAATTATCTACCCGCACGTCAAACATTTTGTAGCCATGTTGAAGAAGGTGGGTAGGCTATATATCCTTCTTTGATCAAGATATGCTTGATGATAAATATGTATGATTTAACACTGCTTGAAGAGCGTCTTACTGTAATTGTCGTTGATTTTGCATAGAAGGTGTGAATGAGTTGAAAGTGCACGTAATAAAATAAAAAATATATATGATTTACGTAAGGCAAGGCTCCACGGACCCTCAGCGAATGGACCTCTGATCTTCAGTATATATTTTAGGCGAAAAAAAGACCATGCTCAGTCTTGATACATTTCACATCTACGCCTACAACTGCTAGTTTAAAACTGTTTTCAATATTTGGTAGGTTATTTTCCATAGTTATCAGTTATATATTGAAGTCAGAAGACACAATTCTTAGTCTTGCAGCTGATGGAAAAAGAAAAACGCATGCCATACTCTACGCGTTTCTCAAACAGTGAGTGGACAAGCTATTCTCAATCTTTGAAAGCAGTCCGTTGAAGAAAAACGGGCAGTTGCCTTTTGGTTAGAGAGGAACTGAGGCGGGAACAATCCTCACTCACTCTCTCTCTCTCTCTCACTCTCACACACACACACACACACACACACAATGTAAAAAAACAGGCTGTTTTAGGTCAAAACATGTCGCTCCCCGCCACAAGAAAATGCCCATCCTCAAGGGTCCTGACACAGCCAACACGACTCAGGAAACAGACGACCATGCTGGTTTCTTTGCCCTGCAGCTCCCACTGCAGAGCTCTACACTAATCAGACCTCAGAGGATACACAGCTCTGGACACAGGAGAAGCATGGGAGGAAGGATGAACCCGACGCAAATGAGGGTGGAGTGGGAGACGGGGTCTGTGTGTGTTTGTGTGCGTGCGTCTGTGCGTGCACTTGCGCATGTGCGTGTGCACACGTGCGTGCTCAGGGCGAGGGAAGGGTTGGGTGAATGACTTTGATAAAGCGGTATAGAGGGAACATTTGTACTTCATGTAGTCATTATTGTGTGTACGAAGAGACAATTGGGAGTATAATGTATTTATGGTGGCGAGATCTGGCTCTGTCAAGCGAGGACCATGTATGCACCCAGTGTGGCTGACTCAGCTTGTCCAGGTTCATTAATCCATTTTGGACTGAGGTCGATTAAAAAAAAGGCTTCAAATTTTTAAAAAAATCTGAAAAACCCATGTTTCTATGTCAGCGGTGCTCAACCCTTTTTATGTCAAGGACCCCCAGAATTATCTCTATTGGGCCACGGACCCCCATCTCAAAATATGTAGTTCCAGGAACCCCCCCCCCCCAGAAGCAAATATTTCAGTCAAATATGTTCGCTCTGAAATATATATTCAATGATTTGCGCCACATTTTAACAATTTAAAAAAAATAGCAGACCTACAAGCTCGTAGCTCGCCACTCGCTATGATCTGCTATTTTTCAATAGCTAAAGCACAACATAATGCTTAAAACACCAAAAGGGGTTCCTGCCCCGAAAATGATTAATCCATGGGGATAAACAAGGGCAGTAGGGGGTCCTTAGCCTGCTGTGTAATGTGTCACAGAAGTGCCTGATCAAAAAAGTAAATAACTCTGCAAGTGCACGATGAGAGCAGCTGAGGACAGGTGCTCTGGGGCCCTACCATTCATCAAGGAACATGACGGGAATTGATGAGATGGCGGATGACAGATCTCTTTTAGAGTCGAGTACAGAGTAAATAATGTCCCATCTGCTGGGTCTGCTGCCCGTAGCTTGGCTGACTCCTCTGCAGCTCCTCTGCCACGGGTTCAGACGTGAGCCAGCCCTTCAATGAGCCACATTGTGTAAACCCACTCCAATAACACTCAATCTGAATCTTAAATTTTATTTGCAGATAAACATAGACATTGCAGTCAACACTGTAAGGGCGCATCATTAACAACTTTAACAAGCAACCCAGATTATTCCAGTCCATTCATGAATGTCCATTATTATTATTATTTTTATCATCAGTGTCGACCTGTTGATTTCTATACTCAATCCATTTCTCCCATCTTCTGTGAATATATCCTCTTGCAATCTCAATGTATGCTAATTTCTTCATTACAAATATTTTAATTTCTTTCCCCTCATTTGTATCCCCCTCACACTGCAAATGCATCATTCACAACTTTACAAAACAAAAATAACTTAAATAAGACTCCCAAAACAAAGGGGGCTTTGCCCCCTTTGCCCCAAATCCCTGTTGGTGGGAGAGGGGTATAGCCTCCACTAGTTGGAGGGCCCCTCTCTATAGCGATAGAAGGTCCTAAAAAGGATCTTTCCATCCTACTAGAAATGTCCAACATAATCAACAGTCACTCACAAACCCTTTCCCCCCCGTCACGTCAATTTGTATTTAAAGCGTCTTTCATTTGGTTATGTTATTTTCGGAACTCCTGCAGTCTCTGCTCCGCTCGTGTTGTGTATGTGGCCTATGGACACAACTAATAAAGAAATAAAACACTGGAGAAGGGAGCTCAGGTTTATATAGTACTTTACTGGTCAAAGCCAGAACTGACACACATCAATCAAGGGCATACAATGCAGATGCGCACCTAGCACAAGGCAGAGTGGTCTGCCACATAAAGTAGTCCCTGGAGAAGCAATACACTACACTATAAAGTAGTCCCTGGAGGAGCAATACACTACACTATAAAGTAGTCCCTGGAGGAGCAATACACTACACTATAAAGTAGTCCCTGGAGGAGCAATACACTACACTATAAAGTAGTCCCTGGAGGAGCAATACACTACAGCTCGCCTCAGAGCCCTGGCTCGATTTTCTGGCACGTCACTCCTCCCCGTCTCCGGTCCCTCCTTCCTTCCAGCGCGATGCCACTGTGAAGCTGCCGCTCCTCTGATTCTTTCCTCCACCGTGGCCTCTAATTGGCTCCCTCACCTGGACGTCCAATCCTCTCTCTCTCTCATGTCTCGGGGCTGCTTCCAGCGCGTCGTCATATACCCGCGGTCCATTCTCCCATTGTGTCTTCATTTTCGTGAAGGGCGTTGAAAATCCCACTCCGTTTTGCTTTAACCCATTCTTTGACCTGAGATCAGATTCTAAAAATGTCTTCTACATCCTGACAGTTTTCTGAAAAAGCTATGTTTCTATGTCAGTCGTTCTTTGATTTTTCAAAAATAGCAGATCTACAAGCTTTTTAGCAGAAAATAGCAGATCTACAAGCTCGTAGCGCGCCACTCGGTGGCGCGCTATGAGCTTGTAGATCTGCTATTTTTCAAAAGGGGTTCCCGCCCAAAATAGGTTAATGTCCGCCTTCCAGGCTTCTTTAAGTATATCCTCTCATTGGTCTCGGACTGTAGGAAGTTCACCACGATGGACCTCGGATTGGCTCCTTCTGGGGGCTTCTGTATATGGTCGCACGATGACAGCTCTGTATTTCGAGATCTGTGTGTTCAGACAACTCTGAGCTCTCGTTGTAACAATTTTTTCACAAAGTCAGTCACACAGTGTCGTCTTCAATTACACAATCTGCCACGTTGAATATACGGATGTTTGTTTTTACGTGACTTGGCCTCTAAATCTGTTATCTTTGATTGCATTCTTTTCTGTTGGTTCAGAAGCAATACAATCGCGTCCTTGGCTTTCCGCGTTCCATGCCTCCGTTTCTGTTATTCTCTCTCACCTCTTTCTGTTGTTCTTGTACTTCCTTGTTGATCGCTTCGAGTTCAGTATTTATTTCTCCTTTGAAGTTTGTAAGCTCCTGTCGCATGTCTCTTTTAAACTCTTCTTTGAATTTTGAAGAATTGTCCGTAATCTCTTTCTTTAGTTCTGTCATTTCTTTGGCAATACAATCCTTCGTCCCCCGGAGTAGGTCTCGGTGTGGCGTGCCCTCGCCATGCTGGCCATGCTGCTCGATCCTTCCAACTTCTTATCGTCGCGTTCTGTTGTCTTTTCCGACTGCATTTTGTTCTTTGTACTTCTCCTTTTCCTCCCCCGCTCATATCTCGTTTATCACGTCTTTGAATGTGTTGTATACTTGTATTATTCGGAAGTCCAGGTGCCTGCTTCCTTAAAGACGGTTTCATCCAATCATGTTGCTATGGGTAGAGGCAAAACACTTGGAAGCATCTGGCTGCTGGTAAGTTCATTATTATCAATGTGATGTGAGAGTGAGAGTGTCTAGCCATTATTATACAATCTAGCCAATTATTATCTTGTAGTTTAGCCTAAGCTAAAGAAAGGCCTGATTTAACTTGCTGGCACGATTAAGGGCCTGTGGAAAAACTGCGAACCAGTGGTTGTCATGGTGATTTTTTTCCGGTACCACGGATGTGCGCATTACGGCATGCACACAGAACAGCTGCATAGCCTAAGCCTATATTGTTAAATAGTGTATGACAGTTTTAGACACACAAACACAAAAGTAGACTTAAAATAGTCAGACAAAAGTCTTTACTGCACACTAGTGATTTTTTTTTTGCTTCAGCAGTTTGCACACTGCTGAAGTTTGCACCTCACAGCAGTAGCCTACTGGAGCCATAGCCTACTGCTGTAAGTGTGCATGCTTACATGTGTATAGGCTATGTGTGCTCAGGTATAAACAGTTAATGCTGTTGTTGTCTCCACCAGGCCGAAGGCATGTGGGGAGAGTATGTTTTGCACTCCGTCCGTCCGTGTGTCCGTCCGTCCGTCCGTGTGTCCGTCCGTCCGTCCGTGTGTCCGTCCGTCCGTCCGTCCGTGAGCAGCTAATCTTGGCCACCGTTAACCCGGTCGATGCCACATTTTACACACACACTCCCTGGATGCCAACGATGAACCTCTGCCCCAAACTTTCCAGAACGGCCTGTTATAGCGCCACCAGGAGGCCGCTTTGTGCAAAACAAGTTTTTGCACAGTACACCTAGAGATTTTGTCCAAACATCACGCTAATTGGTACACAGTCTCTCTAGAGCCATTCAACGAAACCGGTCTTTCAGATTTCTCAGACTCCATTCTGATTGGTTAAGATTGGCTTCCAAAATTCACAGGAGTGCTCAGTTTCAAACAAAATGCTGCAAATCATGAACACATCGCGTGATTTCCGTGAAATTGTGCACCCACATTCCCACTAGGCCGAGGACGAAATGCCACATGAACAATTTCAACTCAGCCTCAAGGTGGCGCTATAACTGGCCCAAAAGTGTTTTTACCTCTAACTGCACGGATCTGTGGATAACTTTGTATGGCAACTCCCTAGAGGCCAAGGAAAAACCTTGGCCTGGAATTTTTCACATCTGCTCTTTATAGCGCCACCAGGAGGCCGACATATGTAAAACACTTTTTCTATTATTACTCCTTCAGATTTTATCCAAATTTCACGCAAATCGGTATACACTATCACCATAGTCATGTGATCAACACGGAGCGCCACCATTTCCCATCTTCCATCCTGATTGGCTAAGATTGGCTTCCAAAGCTCACACGATTCGTCCATTTCGAAAAAAGGCCACAAATCACAAACACAGTGTGCAATTTCCGTTAAATTATACACGCACATTTTCACTAGGCATGCCACAATTTTTCCTCAAAATCAGCCTCACGGTGGCGCTATAACAGGCCAATTCCTGTTTTTAGCTATAACTGCATCGATCTGTATACAACTTATGTATGCACACATGGAAAAACATTGTACCTGCATCCCTCCAACACGAACCTCCGGCCCAAATCTTCCTCAACAGCCTGTTATAGCGCCACCATGAGGCCACAACCTGACCTGCCCTGGTGGAGACCTGTGCCGATTGGCACTTTGTCTAGTTATGTTATGTATCCATTTGAATTCGGCACGGTACTTGACACGGTGTGAAAATTGGGAGGGGGGAGGGGTGGGGGGCACCAGTAAACCTAGACCACCGTGTACTTAATTGGTGCGTCTTGGAAAGTCTGGTGACGCGAGGTTGGTTAGAAGGGTCTTCTCTTGAATTTACGGGGGCGTGTTCCGTCCCTGCGTGTGCGAGTCAAAACATTACTGGTACCTCGGCATGGTACTAGCGTTCTACGAGCATGACACCACTGCTGCGAACACAGTTTGTGCAAGAGCAACACAGGCTGCAATCAATAGAAGATATAATATATGACCTTCCACACAACTTAAACGACGACTTCACCGCCTCCACGCCCCTTGTGCAACATTGCCCTGTGCTCCTCAATGTACTATACGCTGCTTATAAGCACCAAACATGTGCTTCATTTACTTCATTTTCGCCAAAATAATCTCCTAGCATCACACCGCCATTTCCTTCCTCCAATTGGCTACCACAGATCACGTGACTCCAGTGACTCCAGTGGCGAAAATATCAAGGGGCCCATGAAGGGGGAAAAAAAGAGGGGAAACTAGAAAAAGTGCCCTTCCGGGCACAGGTCTCCACCAGGTTATCCACAGATCCGTGCAGTTAGAGGTAAAAACACTTTTCGGCCAGTTATAGCGCCACCTTGAGGCTGAGTTGAAATTGTTCATGTGGCATTTCGTCCTCGGCCTAGTGGGAATGTGGGTGCACAATTTCACGGAAATCACGCGATGTGTTCATGATTTGCAGCATTTTGTTTGAAACTGAGCACTCCTGTGAACTTTGGAAGCCAATCTTAACCAATCAGGATGGAGTCTGATAAATCTGAAAGACCCGTTTCGTTGAATGGCTCTAGAGAGACTGTGTACCAATTTGCGTGATGTTTGGACAAAATCTGTAGGTGTACTGTGCAAAAACTTGTTTTGCACAAAGCGGCCTCCTGGTGGCGCTATAACAGGCCGTTCTGGAAAGTTTGGGGCAGAGGTTCATCGTTGGCATCCAGGGAGTGTGTGTGCAAAATATGGCATCGACCGGGTTAACGGTGGCCGAGATTAGCTGTTCACGGACACACGGACGGACGGACGGACGGACACACGGACGGACGGACGGAGTGCAAAACATACTCTCCCCACATGCCTTCGGCCTGGTGGAGACAAAAAAGAGTCAGGATGACGGTGAAAGCCTGGTTTCAGGGGCTATCAGTCGCAGGAAGAGTAACACCAAGGATTCGTCAGTGATGTCACTGACTGACTGGTATATAAACAGCTAGTCCATACTACTTCCGTGTTGCATAACAGTGACATCACTGTCCACTCCTTCTTGGTATCTTTACCACCTTGTTTCAACATGTGTGTTACTGTTTTCATGCGCTGACAGCAGCGCAACAAGCTCAGCTGTAGCCTATTATGTCATGTTCCGTCAAGCTAATGAAACACTAGATGGGATTATTATGTCATGTCAGCACTATCAGAAGATGTAACCCAGGTAAAATAATCTGTCACTCTGCAAGTTTAACTAAAGTTTTTCCATCTGTCCAAAGTCATTTCTGATAGCCTGCAGGCTGCAGCCCTTCAGATACACAGATACAGATTGATTGAAAGTGAAACATGCAAATATATTGAATATTTTACTATCAAATTGCTTAGGTAGGCTACAGTTCAAAGACGCATTTGGTGCAATGAAGCGTGACGCATCATATATCATATCATATCGCATTGCCGTGGACCACTTGGGGGTCTGCGGACCACCTGCCTCAAAATGCATGTATCAATAATAGGCTATGATCTATCTTCGAACAGGTAACGACTAGTTCATATATTTGGTAAAACTATAAAATGGTGCAATTTTTTTCTACTCTTTTAAAGGGGGGGGGGGCATTCTAATTAGTCTTATGAGTACTTGCATAACACAGACGGACAAACAACATGATATCTCATGTCTTTATGTACTGTAGTACAGTATAGCCTAATGGGAAAGTGAAGCCCAAAATGGTTACAATTATTAATCAGACTAATCTATTTAGTCAATTATAAATAATCAATTTGAACATTTTCATGTTGATTTGTTGACGTAAATATAAAAAGCATGCTTGATTTGTTGACATAGGCCTACATATAAAACCTGAGTGGTGCAAGCTGCTCACCAACAACTGCCGTACTCCAAACAGACAGACAGACAGACAGACAGACAGACAGGCCAGTCATTGGAGAGGTTAGGCACTGCTCAAAAACCTTCTTGATTATCTATCTAAATTAAAAATAGAAGAAATCTCTGCCTGTGAATCAGAATAATCACCAAAAGAATAATTGATAGTGCAGTTAGTGTACTTGTCATGCATAAAGTAATCGTGGTCATAATATGTTGCCCCTCGTTTTGACCTTATGCCCTTAAAAAAAAGATATACCCTAAAGCCAGTGACCTTATTACCGTAAATAACTGATATACCTTAAAGCCACAGTGACCTTATTACCTTAAATAAATGATATACCCTAAAGCCACAGTGACCTTATTACCTTAAATAAATGATATACCCTAAAGCCAGTGACCTTATTACCTTAAATAAATGATATACCCTAAAGCCACAGTGACCTTATTACCGTAAATAACTGATATACCTTAAAGCCACAGTGACCTTATTACCGTAAATAACTGATATACCCTAAAGCCACAGTGACCTTATTACCGTAAATAACTGATATACCCTAAAGCCACAGTGACCTTATTACCGTAAATAACTGATATACCCTAAAGCCACAGTGACCTTATTACCTTAAACAAATGATATACCCTAAAGCCACAGTGACCTTATTACCTTAAACAAATGATATACCCTAAAGCCACAGTGACCTTATTACCGTAAATAACTGATATACCCTAAAGCCACAGTGACCTTATTACCGTAAATAACTGATATACCTTAAAGCCACAGTGACCTTATTACCGTAAATAACTGATATACCTTAAAGCCACAGTGACCTTATTACCTTAAACAAATTATATACCCTAAAGCCACAGTGCCCTGAGCTAGCTGATTTCACCGTTTTCTCCCAGCTTTGCTTCTTTTTTGTCAACATGTTGAGATTCTGAATTTCTTGACTAAACAGGAAAGGCCGCACACGCCAGTGTTGGTGAGGTGCTGGCCTAAGGCAGTAAATATAAATAACACGCCAGTGTTGGTGAGGTGCTGGCCTAAGGCAGTAAATATAAATAACACACCAGTGTTGGTGAGGTGCTGGCCTAAGGCAGTAAATAAGTACAAAAGAGAAAAAGGAAGCACACACGTAGCCACGAGGCTGTATATTTATTATTTTTAAATATATTTTTTATCCCACGATTTTGTAACCCATTTTTTCACCCCTCATCTAATGATTGCTCCTCCTCATGCAAATTAATTGAAAATAACATAATGAATGGTAAAAACTGTAAGTTTGATTTTGTGCAAGTAAGTAGCTTTGACATTGAAAACTTGCTGTCATCACTGCCATGTGACAAACCTGCTGGTACTGACATGTTAGACAGTAAACTGTTAAGAATTGCATCATCCCATATATCAAATCCGATTAGTCACATTTTTAATAGGTGCTTAACTTATGGAGTTTGTCCTAAGGCTTGGAAGGAGGCAAAG
Organism: Protomyctophum parallelum; assembly: GCF_964188405.1. Taxonomy (NCBI): domain Eukaryota; kingdom Metazoa; phylum Chordata; class Actinopteri; order Myctophiformes; family Myctophidae; genus Protomyctophum; species Protomyctophum parallelum. The sequence continues at coordinate 24,506,437 of NC_139708.1, read as the reverse complement.
ATCATTCCTTTGCCCAAGGATAAAAAGAAACAATTCACAGGGCCAAACAGTCGGCCAATAAGCATACTCCCTGTTCTGAGTAAATTAATGGAAAAGGTAGTTTTTAAGCAAATTCAAGAATATTTTATTTATAACAAATTGATCACTAGTTCCCAGCATGCTTATAGGCAAGGTCATTCCACGTCAACTGCTTTAGCTCAGTTGACTGATGACTGGCTGACTCAAATGGACATCAAGAAGATGGTTGGCACTGTCTTGCTTGATTTTAGTGCTGCATTTGATGTCATAGACCATGGCATAATGATATCTAAACTAAAAACATATGGATTTAGCAATATGGCACTTGATTGGATGGTGAGCTACTTATCGGAGAGATCACAGAGAGTGTTTTTTAATGGTAGCCTATCCGAATGCAAGTATAATTATTGTGGGGTACCTCAAGGAAGCTGTTTGGGTCCTTTACTTTTCATTATTTTTACTAATGATCTCCCTTGTGTGGCTATGAACACCCATATGGTAATGTATGCTGATGACACAACTCTGTATAGTACTGCCCCTTCATTAAATGAGTTAGTGAGTAATTTAAATCTGGATCTTGAGAGGGTATCTAACTGGGTGAAAAATAACAAACTAGCACTGAATGTTGCCAAAACAAAAAGTATTGTTTTTGGCACCAGGCATATGCTTATTGGTGACCCTCAGCTGCACCTATCTATGTCCGGTATACCAATAGAACAGGTTAAGAAAACTAAACTGCTTGGAGTTCTACTGGACAGTGAATTGTCATGGTCGGATCATATTGATGGCATTGTTACTAAGATGGGTAGAGGTATAGCCATGGTCAGGAAGTGCTCCACATACTTGACATCCTCAGTCATGGGTCAAGTGATACAGTCATTGGTGTTTTGTCACCTTTATTATTGTCCTGTTGTATGGTCAGCGGCGACTCAAGCAGACCTGAACAAACTACAACTTGTTCAGAACCGAGCTGCTAGACTGGCACTTCATTGTTCTACTCGCACAAATATTGAATATATGCATAAACGCCTGTCCTGGTTATCTGTCAAAAACAAACTCCATTGCAGTGTCCTCATGTTTGTTAGAAACACAATTTCTAATCAAACACCAGATTACTTTTTCAAACAGTTATTAAAATCGAGTGACAGACATAATCATAACACCAGAATTGCAAGCCTCAGTCATTTATCACTCCCTGCTCCAAAAACGAACCTCCTTAAACAAACAGTTATGTATCGATCAATATCATTTTGGAACATGTTACCACCTCACATTAATATAACACAACATAAATTATCTTTCAAATATGCTTTAAAGGAACATTTGCTACAGCTGACCACATGACCATAACGTTATTCTCATTATGTTGCATTTAAATTTTATAGAATTAATTGTAATTATGTATTTCCATGTATTTAACTTTGTTGAATGTATTTGTAATTACCGTATGTATTTTTTGTATGTATTTTATATGGACCCCAGGAAGACTAGCTGTCGCCACGGCGTCAGCTAATGGGGATCCATTCAATAAACAATAAACAATCTAATGTGATCCTGGGCTCTACACACCCTCCGCCAACCTGGGGAGAGCTCATGCTTGAGTGTCCAAGTTGCTCCTTTACACCTGACAGGGGGGAGTTTCCCTGGTTGGACGTAGCGCGTGGAAGGAACACGTTATTCCAACCAGTTCCTTTCCCCTCCATCAGGCGCCCCGGCTGGCCAGGGGGAGGCAGTTTAGAGACCAGGATTACTGCATGTTTTTGTGAGGGTACCTACCCTAGGGGACACGGGGAGAACATGCAAACTCCACACAGAAAGGCCCTTCCGCCAACCCCGCCTTTGGGTATGGGCACTGATGACACAGAGGAGGAAACACGCCGCCAGCACCCACAGCGCCTCGAGCGGGAATTGAACCCAGGACCTTCTAGCTGTGAGGCGACAGCACTACCAACTGTGCCACCGTGCCCCCAGGCTGTATATTTATTGACGTTGGATTCTTGTCAATATATATAGGCTGTATATTTATTTACAAGAATCCAACGTTTCGACCTAGGAGGTCTTCTTCAGGGAATGAGATTTCTCAATTTTGAAATAATGCAAAGCTGTATTTAAGCCCATGCCCTTTTGCTCTCAGAGTCGAAAAGTGCCCCCTTTTTTGGCTAGTGGTCCAAACGATTTGGCCTCAATCAATCAGTCAATCAATCAATAAATCAATCAATCAATAAATCAATCACATGACACACTTAGGTTTTGTCATATAGCCTATCAGCAAAATAAATAAAAGTAGCACCTCATTATTTTGCTGATGTAAGAATAATCTTTCAAAACATTTCATCATATAACTGAGTTGCAGTTTAAGTTAGAACCAGAAAGGGGGAAGTTACAAAGTCAGCTGGAGAGAGAGAAACGTCAAGCTTCAAAATATTGTTCTAGAGTCAGTGAATGCATGTGAGCTGCACCTTTCGCCCCAAAAATGAGTTTGACAACCTCCTTCTCTAGAGATGCGCCGATCGATCGGCCACCGATCATGATCGGCCGATCATGCCTGGATCGGATCGGATCGGATTCTCAAAATAAATCAAAATTGCCGATCAAAATGCCCGATCAAAACAGACAGTGGGACAGTGGCAAGTCTCCTTTAAGGGGGCGCCTGTTTTTGCAGCTCCGGTCGCTGTTGAGAGCTTGTAGATCCGTCTGTTTGCTGCGCAGCCAGGGAAAAAATAAGAAATAAGTTACGGGAGGCATACTATCATCCGACGGAGCAATGCTCCGAGGTGCGCTGCGGGTCGGGAGAGGGTTGCGGTTAGGTTTAGGTGTCTGCCCCGGGGGAGGTTAGGGTTAGGGTGAGGGAGGAGGTAGGTTGTCGTTCGGACCAATGCTCCGTCGGATGAAAGTACTGCACTCATAAGTTACAGGTGGAGATGAAGTGAAGTTGGAACGGACAAGCAGGCTTGTTAGCTTGAAGCTAACATCACAACCACTGGCTGGTTGTGATGTTAGCTTCAGTGTTAGCTACAGTGTTTTAGCCACAGCAACATGTAGTGTTGCTGTGTCCCAAGTCTCCTCCTCCCCGGAGAAGTCTTGCCTCCCCGCGCCGTTGGAGGCTGGGAGTGCCGGCTCCATGCTGCTGCTTCTGCAGCGCAGTTCGCTACGCGTTGAGAGCTTGTAGATCTGTCTATTTTTGCAGCGCTGGTGTCGGGGTTCGTTCACGTTGTCAATAAAAAAATGAATTAGATTAAAGGCGGAGATGAAGTTCAGTGGGTTGAATCAGTAGCTACACGCTAATCTAAGCACTAAGCTAACGATCAGCGAGCCTATACAGTATACAAGTGCTAACACTAGCAGCCTGCTTTTTATTTTAGTCTGTACAGTGAAATGTTCAGTTGTCTGTGTCCGTGCACTGAACATGTACGGTATGTTATTATTATATTTTTGTATTTAACCTTTTCACCCCCCAAATTGACACTGATCAGCCCACGGACCCCCATTTGAAAAGATATGCCAGGGACCCCCATAAGAAGATTGTAGCAGTGATTCTCAAATTTCTCCACCAGTTTAATTTCAAGGACCCCCAGTTTGACTACGAACCCCCATTTAATGCCACTTCTATCTCTGAGACCCCAATTTATATTGTAAAATCAATGTTAAGTGTTAACCCAAATGGGTCCATTTGGTTCCAAACTATCCTTTTAGCTGGGGACCCCCTGGAACTCCCTCAAGGACCCCTGGGGGTCCACGGACCCCACTTTGGGAACCACTGCATTTTGAGTCTCTACAGTTTACTCTGTAACCTCCAAGTTGTCTCTAAGAGAGTCTAGAGTGAAATATTGCACGTTGCCTCAGCTTGCAAAAAAACTTTCTCATCTAATTTTTATACTTACAATGTCAATGATGTGTAAGAAGAGTACAGTAGAAAATACAGTAAGTATATATGCTACACAATGGGAAAAAATATGGATTTCACGACGCTGTGATCGGTATCGGTAATATCGGTATCGGCCTATACTGTTTCCAGTGATCGGTGATCGGTGATCGGCCCCAAAAAACCTGATCGGAGCATCTCTATCCTTCTCTCCTCCGTCTAGACTAGACGGAGATGGAACGGGAGTAGGAGAGCAGTGCAACTACAGGAGAAAAGAAGAGTGAAGATGAGGACAGTCCAGCAGAGAAGGAGGAAGGAGGAGGCAGACACGGAGGAAAGAGTCAGAGTCTGAGGGGATGGCTGAAGAGAAGTGGAGGGCGACGTGCTAAGACGTTCTCCCAGAAACAGGAGAGTGAGAAAGAAACCGATGAGGCGACTACAACCAACACGTCCAACAGAGTTTCATTCAGTTACGACATGACCTGAAGATACACCAGCGTATCCACGGAGAACGTCCTTCCCGTTGTAAACAGTGTGACAAGAGTTTAATTCAGTTAGGTATAGTCTGAATACACACATGACCACACTGGAGAAAGACCTTTCCATTGTAAACACTGTGACAAGAGTTTCATTCACTTAGGTAGTCTGAATAGAGACCTGTGTATACGCGATGCCGATTAACCTTTTCATCTGTGCTCCGAGCAGCACTTAATCTAGGTTGTTCATTGTTTTCTTATCACCCATATTCTGTGGCATCTAAAGCACCCGCCATCATAAATACATGCAAAAGGAAGATGTGACTGCTTTCACCAGTTTCACAGTCAAACCATAGCCTTGGAGACCACAGACATTTTGCCTCTGTCGTTTCCGCCGGTAGATTGACCCGCCTCTCTATGCCCAGAAAAGCATACTGTAGGTCTCTTTCAGACTACAGTCCATGAAACCAATTATTTCTAAGAAAGTGATGTAGGAATTGAGCTACTGTACTTGATGTGATCTATGTCATAGGTCAGTCAGGTGGAGGTCTATGATGTGGTACAGTATGTGGTCAGAATATAACAGTGTGCACTTCATTGTCTCCACCAGGCCGAAGGCATGGGGAGAGAGTATGTTTTGCACTCCGTCCGTGTCTGTGTGTGTGTGCGTGCGTGTGTCCGTCTGTCCGTCTGTCCGTCCGTTACCAGCTAATCGTGAACGCGTGCAATGATAGTCAACGGCAGCGTGTTCATGTGTTTGGGCCCAATCCATCGCAGAATGCACTCTGTTCCTACTATACTCGGAAGGAGTGAAATCTCCTCATGCGCTTTAGAGCAACTTAATGCAAGTGGGATGGGAGGAGAACTCGGGTGCCGTCTCTATTCATATATACTCTAAGGGTACACTACACAGTCAAAAGGCTTATTCTAAAGGATGATTCATGTTTGACGTACAGTATATGGTACTGTATGGTGGTTGCCTTTAATGATTCCATATGTTCCACTCCGTTCTAGAGAGCGGCGCAAGCAACACCATATGAAATAGTTCTCTTTCCTTTGTGGCTGCATGAGGATCTTGATAATTATTCATTATTTTATTATAGTTGGTGACTGAAACGAAGAACAGAGAAGTGATGATCTGTTCAATTGATAGTATAATGAGGAAATCAAGGCAGACGTAACAGACAATTCTGTCTTGTAAAGCAAAATTGTACCGCTGACGAGGAACAGCATTTCTGTATATTCACCTTCCATTACCATTCATTTTCCAATCTCAAATAATAGTTTATTAATTTGTTGGTCCCCATAATCCCTACGTGACATCGAGGTGTCAATACCTCCCCACAACTTCAGACTGTCCCTACAGCTCTCAGCTAATCATGACAATGAAACAATAAGGTAAGAAGGCAACGCCATTGATGCGACCAGTGGCATGGCATGACACCTGCATAGTAAGGTCTGAGGTTGACTTTCACAACTTTCACTTTGGATCTCATTTATCCATCTACATGGGTTTGTCTGTACAGCATGTACAGTTCTGTGCACTGTATGTACTGTATGCATATGTCACTCAAAGCTCATGCCGCTATAAGAGCATAACATCACAAAACAGGGAACAGTGTGAAAGTTATATTGATGTGCATGCTCTGTTTTAGCAAATGGAAAATATATAGTTATACCAACATTGTTCTGGTGAAGCCGTTTTGTACTTTTACGTCAATAATGTATTTTCCATTTTCATTTGGCCATAGGAGACCACATACAGTATGTCACCACATTACTTGGTACGGCCACTGCATCAATATGGGAAAGATGCCATCTGGATTCACTATGTGTATAGTGAGTCTTTGTCACTGAACACTGCATTGTTCAGTTTTGTCCTCAAACAGCACCATTTTATTAGGCCAGAGATTGGACAAATGGTACAACATGTGCCATGGTGGTTAATTGCGTCTAACCAGATCTCAAGGTCCTTTTATATCAAAGCAAATTCAGTTGTCTGCCATTGTCTTCCTAATTTGAAATGATTGTTTTGAAAACAGCCCAGGGGGTATTTAAAAGATGCATATTAATAGTAGCAGTACAGCATCTCCAGCTCCCACAAGCCTCCCGGACAATGGCCAGGGCAGCAGTCGCACAACTCAACGTCTAAAAGCCCTCGTCCACAGCTGCACCAGAACCGGCTCGTCACCGTCCCCAAGAGAAGCCAGGCAGAGTCCAGCCCCAAAAGCCCCAGAGTTTCTCCAATCTCCAATCAAGAGAAGCCAGGCAGAGTCCAGCCCCAATTAAGCCCCAGAGTTTCCCCAATCTTCCCAGCAATGGAGGCGGGAAACGCCGAGGCGCCATGAGGCCTCTCCAACGGCCCAGCGCGATTGGCCGCATCCGCCCTCGCCCCCCGCTCGACCTCGACGCCATTCTGAGCCTCGTCAACGGAACAAAACAAAACAACAATAGCATACAAAAACGAGAGAGAAACATTGTGGAACTAGAAAAAGTGCCCTTCTGGGCACAAGTCTCCACCAGGTTATCCACAGATCCGTTCAGTTAGAGGTAAAAACACTTTTCGGCCAGTTATAGCGCCACCTTGAGGCCGAGTTGAAATTGTTCATGTGGCATTTCGTCCTCGGCCTAGTGGGAATGTGGGTGCACAATTTCACGGAAATCACGCGATGTGTTCATGATTTGCAGCATTTTGTTTGAAACTGAGCACTCCTGTGAACTTTGGAAGCCAATCTTAACCAATCAGGATGGAGTGTGAGAAATCTGAAAGACCCGTTTCGTTGAATGGCTCTAGAGAGACTGTGTACCAATTTGCGTGATGTTTGGACAAAATCTGTAGGTGTACTGTGCAAAAACTTGTTTTGCACAAAGAGGCCTCCTGGTGGCGCTATAACAGGCTGTTCTGGAAAGTTTGGGGCAGAGGTTCATCGTTGGCATCCAGGGAGTGTGTGTGCAAAATATGGCATCGACCGGGTTAACGGTGGCCGAGATTAGCTGTTCACGGACGGACGGACGGACGGACGGACACACGGACGGACGGACGGAGTGCAAAACATACTCTCCCCACATGCCTTCGGCCTGGTGGAGACAAAAAGGAGGCCTCCATATGCTGCACTGAGAGTTCTATGGGAGCTCCAATGCTTCCGCCCTGTCTGTGACAGGGAAGCGTAACGGAAAAGCTGTCCACTGTTACAATTTGTTTCCCTTGGGAAACTTTGTGACAGCTGCTGAAAGTTGGGGTACCATAAAGCAAAAATGCCAAAATGTCATTATGCTTTAAGTAGCATGTGACGTCTCAAACTAGGGTTTGACACGTCAGCATTCGTTTTGCACAAAAAACACTCCTTGGGCTAAATTCGGCCATAACCACTTGCCCAAATGTGCTGACCTCGTTACATTTGTGATGATTGTTATGGCCCCTTATTTTTGATGGAATCATTTTAGAACACCTGTGTTCATGACAGCTGCATGCTGCAGCAAGGCTGTCAGTTTGTCAAGTTTGAATTAATCCAAATAAAAGATAATTAGTTTGAAGTAATACAAACGTTTTATGTAACCAGAATCAATTATAAACACACCCACCCACCCATGCCTTTTCATAATTATAAGCAATCCCAAAACAATTATTGTCAGTTTGGATTTCTGTAACTGTATATTGCCTCTGGAGCACCTGAGAATAAAAGAGAGAGAGAGACCTGCGTGCCTCATGTAGCTATAGTACAATTATTGACAATAATTTTCAGCTTGCAGCTTTCCAGCTGCATATTACATGGAATACATGCATAGTAAAATCCACTCGCATGGTGAATTTCACATGCTTGAAAAAGTGCAAAAAATAATAATACAAAAATAAATAAAAATAACGTCCACTTCACATGTTTGAAGAAAAAACATGCTTTGATTTAATATATGTAGTTAATATTTTAACCATGTAATCAATAATGGTGGATTTATAAAATTAATAAATACAATACTTAATATGATTTGAGGGTACATTTTAACTATTTAATTTAGTTCAACACATCCCCAGTAATTTTATCTTGTTCTTTCATCAGTCTAAAACAACAGTAGCAGCTCCTCTTCCGTATTCTTTTATAACTAGAAATGTAATTAAATGTAACAAAGGGGCTTGTGTTCATTAAATTCTGGCCAGACCCGTGTGCCAGAAAACACTGCACTTTCATGGTTCATTTATTTTCATTTGGATTCAACACGACAGAAGAAGCAAGCAAAGTTTCAGTGCTACAATTTAAGTTTGCTTTAGAATATAAGTATTTTCTGTGCTAAAGCATACGTAATGGATCAAAGGGTAACGCTGGTCCTCTCCTCTCATGCACGCTCCCAACTCCATGCTAGATAATATTATGAAGTCTGACGGCTATAAATATGATGATCACTTCGGCGTCGGGAAGATTTGGGTGATAGCTTTCTCAGATCTTCAGTAGAGTTAAGCCTGGTGATTAAGTCGAGTGGAACTAGGATAAATAAGAGATTAAATGTGTTTCTGCGTCGGTACCCTACATTTAATATTGCTTGGGAAAGCTACTTTAAGAATTGTAATCATATAATATTGGCTCAACGGAGAGACATGGGATGGTGTAAGAAGCTTCAAAGTTGTAAACAAAGGGCAAGATAATTTTTGTTCTGAAAGACTGGACCAGCATGATAATGAAATAGCTTGATTCTAAAAAAAAAAGGAAAAAAAGAGAGGGATGCCATAATTGTACAGTAACAACCCGTTCAAATAAAACTGACTTGACATATCAGCTGCATTCTTACAATAAGAAGCCCTCTGCTTTCCTCTGCCCTGGAAACGATGCGTTGCGAGAGTGCGATCTAGCCAACATCAACTCGGAACTCCTGAATCGCTGACCTCCACACTCTCCTATCTGTCATCAGAGTATTTTGCTCTAGTGTTGTTAGCTAGCGCTCGTGCCGCAGTGCATCTACGTAGGTGGTGCACTTCTTGCCTTTCCTGGCTTTGACCTGGGTTGGCTCCCACAGTGTCAGTTTGCTTGCCAATATAGTTGCGAGACGCAGTGCCCTGCATGCTAACCTCATCCTTCTCTCTCTGACTTTGCTGCTATTTGTTTTGCAAAAAAGCTTTATACCCTTTATAACATGCATATCACGATGCAACGTGACATAGCTCTGTTTACACAATGCTGTATACCGCCTCCAACTGTATATACAGAACTTTCCCCATTTTCAACAGTTTTTATTATATTTTGACACTTGCGTTAGCAATGTAAATGTATGTTTTCTCATGCCAATAAAGCTCATTTGAATTGAATTGAATTGCATTTATTTTGTCTGTGACCTGTGGTACTGTAGGTACCCGTAGACAGAGGATGAATGAATGAATCTGTCTTCAAATAAAGACCTTCCTGTCATAGGAAGGTCTCCTATGGTGTCCCCAGCCCAGGTGTAAATAACCAGGATCAGATGGTATTCGTAAGAACAACATTGATATAGTAGCCCCTATGGCCGAGGTGTTGATAGAGGGTCGGCGGCGACAAACGTTCAATAATGCAGTAATCTCTGTAGGCCTACGGTTGAAAAAAAAAAAGAAATGAGCCAAATACTAGCTTTGCCAAGTATAAAATGTACAGTTTAAGTTTTAGCCACAATTGTTGATCTATTTGAGGATGAATCATTCTATTGCTGTCAGAGGCTACAGCATAATTAATTAATCTCACTGATAAAGGGGACGTTTGGAAATAATTCTCTCCAATTATGGAGCTGGGTTCAGTTTATATTGTAAGTATAATACAGGACAGGATGAAAGGGTTTAAAAAATGACCCAATATTCATCATCATCATCCTCTGTGATGCATACAGTACCTCTGTGTAGAATGGCAGCAAATGCCATGCAGGGTCAAAGTTAGCATAGGATAATTAGGCAAAGGGACAACGGGCTTGAACAAAAGGTCTGGGAGAATATTGTCCATAAAATGGGTTGGCCAGTAAGGGATATTAGGAGCAAATGGGTAATAGAAAGTAATTGAAAGCCTTAATGTGTCATGAGGTTGTAGGGAGGGGGAGATGCTGTGACCTATATCACGCTGTGTGATTGTGCTTGCTTTTGTTTTTCATTTTAGTTTTATGTCTGTGTCTCTGTAGCCTATACTTACCTGCAGACTACCTTGTGAAAAGTATGTTTTGAAATCTAAAGTTGTGTGTTTAACAAATGCACATGAGAAAAAAAACTAATGAATTTAACGCATATCGTCACTGTTGGGCACATATCCATATTTCATCATTTAAAGATGGAGTGCCGTGATTTTTTTCCACCCTAAGACATGATCATCAGGTCTTATTGTTATATAAGGAGGTATATTATTTTCAAAAAAGTGTACAGTATTTGTTAAAATGTTGTTTTTATGTGGGCACGCCCACCAGTTCATTAAGTTTGCCTGGTTTGCCTGGTGGGTGGTGATGGGTGGTGATCCTCCTAAACTGAAGCCACACCCACAGCTGTAGTTGTATGATAAAGGGGGAGGGGAGGGGCTGATAGTGTGATGTCACTATATTACAGTTTATTTCATTGGCCCGTTTGACTGTCAAGGGTTCAGCCTCCAGGAAGAAACCATAAATACAAAGTTAATACACCATTGCACATAAAAACGACCCCAGGGTGGAAAAATAAATAAATCGTGGCACTCCATCTTTAATGTTTTTTTAGGTTGTTTTTTTCCCGCATAAATGAAGGCCTATTTTGTACCTCATCTTGTGACAATGTTGCGCAAAAGGAAACTGAGAAAATAGTCAATCTACAAGGTACTGTAGCAAAGGTTGCAATGAAAGCAACAAGATCAACTTCCCTGTGAAGGTCAAACTTTACTTACTAGTCTCTATACTCTTGCCTATGGATGTGAGACTTCGACACTCGGCTGTCACTGAACACTGAACACAGTACAGTCATTTGAAAACAATTAATAAAGTTGAATGCTATAGAGCACATCAGACAACAGACTTTGTAAGGCAGCTATAGTTACCACCGTGCTGGAAATAAAGAACCACTACTAGTGAGTGAGTGAGTGAGTGAGTGAGTATAGTCTAGCGTGGCCAGACTGTTGCCTCTTTCTTCCGTCATACAGTCTGGAGAACGTCATGAGTAAAATATGAAGCGGAAGCCTCCTCCCCACTTCAGTTTCATCTTTACAGTCACCGCGCTGCGAGCTTGTACATAAATTATGTATTTTTGAAAGAATTGGACAAAAATCTTGAAAACGTGTCATACAAGGTTTCCACCTGACAGACTCTAGTGAAGACAGAGTGGTAGTACTAGCACTGTAAGTGGATGGCGCTCAGAGTGGTGTCAGGCTGGCTCACCTGTGTCGCCCCACACGGGTAAGTATTCATCCTGCTGGATGTCTAACATGATCTCCAGGCCATTCCCTGTCCCTCCTTTCATGGTGGTTCGGAGTGACTTCCCTTCCTCGGCCGCATTGAACATGTAGCACTTCCCGTATCGGGTGAACACCTGCGAGGAGAGCGAGAGACAGAGAGAAAACATGGTTAAGATTGGAAAATGGCAGGCTAACACTGGTGTGCGTCTTTATATCTCCATGGTGTGCACTCATAGGCGGAGCTTGAACTTGACGCCTGGGGGTGCGACTGCTTGGCCAACGACACCCGCCAACGACACTTTGCGTACGCACGCAATTTCTTTTACCTTTATTTTAGCGTTTTTACAATGCCCTTGTAATTTTTTGCACCCCCTGAACCCCCTCAAGCTCCGCCCATGTGTGCACTGTGCACATATTTTGGTTGTCTGCAAATCTCCCATGCCAAGGAGTCTCAAATAGTCTCTAGCTGCAGCCCCTCTATTGTTAGGCTCAAAACAATAATACAAATAAAATGAAATAGGCCTATAGAAAAAAAAGGCAAACAATAACTGATCTAAAGTCCCCTAACACATTGTGTTCTTTAGATCTTCTATTTTTGTTATTAGTTTTAGTTTTATGTTTTTTGTTTTTCTTAAAAGTAATGCCATGCCCAAAATAAGGATGCCAGGTTGAAAGTGAGGGTACTGCCAGCCCACCACATAAAAGTGGTGGGCTGCAATGTGCAGGCTGCAATGTGCATTCATATGATAATTGCAAACTCCAGGAGGAAATAAACATGAACTCAGCCAGGTGTTTCACATTTTATGTTCAGTCATTATGCTGTCCCTTTTTTGGCTTTGGTATAGCAATTCACCACCAGTAAAAATAAATAAATAAAGATGAAACATTTTACTGTGCATGTATATTTTTTTGACTTGTGGGCTTTTCTGGAGTGGGAGAAGACAGGGAAAAGTCTTATTTCTTATTTCATAGTAATTGCCCATGTATCTCTCCCAGTCCCAGTCTCCCAGTCCCCCTGTGCTCACTGCTCACGCACGCACAGACACACACATGACACATGCAAGCACGCACCATGCACCACACTATGGAGAGGGACTTAATTTGTGATGGACAGCTCCGGTAATAAAACACAGCCTCTTCCTTCTTCACCTGTTCTGTAATTTCCCCTAGCTGGGCCCCTGGCCTTCATATGGCTCAAAGTTGAATCCCCGTCCAAAAAGAACAGAGTAGAACGTGGAAAAATAACCTGAGGCCATTTCCCATGTAATCACTTAAATAGCTCTGTTCGTTGTACCATCACCACTAGTTCCAGAGGACCTCAGCCAATTTAGGAAATGTTCCACTCCACTCCACTCCACTCGACGCTGCAGTGTACTGGTTCAAACTTCCGTTCATTTTAACAGTATGCAAAATTGTGTGTGAAGGGCTGAAGGCTGATTTTTCTTTTTTTCCGCTTTTTTTTCCGGGTCCATTTCTACACTGTCAGAGTCAGATTAACATTCTGGTGTGTGCAGTGCCATCAATTTGCAACCAACAGCAGCCAAAAAGTAACTCTTCAGAAAGGAACTGTTCCCAATTGGGTGCAACTTCTTCCAGGAGAAGCATGTGTGTGGCACATGAGAACATGCAAATGAGACGACAGTCATAGGGGTCCCTGTTCATGAATTCATAATCACCACAATAAACAGACTCCAGGGCCTCAGTGGAAAACAAATGACGCGAGGCAGTTGTTGAAAACAAAATCCCAAGAATGGATGGCTAAGAGAACTCTGCGATGGGACGTCATCAACTAGGATTAAAATGTGCACGACACGTACTGTCATGTCATGTTTTTTTTTTGTTTTTTGTGCCATATGCCATATCAACATTCAGTACAATTTGACACATCAAAATAAAATATTTCCAACATATTTTGATTGTCCAAATACAGGTTTGTTTTGTTTTAAACATTTCCTTTCACATCAGAACCTTGTAATCATCACTAGACAATAACCAGCACCTATCTCCCAGACTACAACCCCATCTTATTCATCGGTCAGAGTTTGGCATTTGATTGACTGCCTTATATGCTTGATCTATAAAAGGACCCTCATGTCTCAATGTGACACTTAAGGACGTTCAGGTGAACAAATCAGATAAAGGGAGGATTATGTGCAGGAGGTAATTTGCAAACAGATATATTTTGGTGATAAAGCCAGAGAGGCTAGACTGAGGTGGTTTGGACATGTACAGAGGGAGGGAGGGATAGTGGTAAATGGTGCATTTATATAGCGCCTTTATCCAAGGCGCTTTACATAGATTGTGCATTACATTCACCCATTCACACACCGATTGCGGCAGAAGCCATGCAAGGTACCAACCAGCACATCGGAAGCAATTTGGGGTTCAGTGTCTTGCCCAAGGACACTTCAACATGTAGACAGGAGGAGCCGGGATTCGAACCGCGGACCCATGGATCATTGGACGACCTGCTCTACCTCCTGAGCCACAGTCGCCCCATTATATCGGTAGAAGGATGCTTGCCTAGCAGGAGGCCTAGAGCAAGACCAAAGAGGAGATCTATGGATGTAGTGAAAGAGGACATGAATTTACAGTGGTTGGTGTGAAAGAAGAGGAGGCAGAGGACAGGGTGAGATTGACGCTAACACAAGTTACAGTGGTTGGTGTGAAAGAAGAGGAGGCAGAGGACAGGGTGAGATTGACGCTAACACAAGTTACAGTGGTTGGTGTGAAAGAAGAGGAGGCAGAGGACAGGTTGAGATTGACGCTAACACAAGTTACAGTGGTTGGTGTGAAAGAAGAGGAGGCAGAGGACAGGGTGAGATTGACGCTAACACAAGTTACAGTGGTTGGTGTGAAAGAAGAGGAGGCAGAGGACAGGGTGAGATTGACGCTAACACAAGTTACAGTGGTTGGTGTGAAAGAAGAGGAGGCAGAGGACAGGGTGAGATTGACGCTAACACAAGTCACGCCAGGGCTCCACTGGGCGCGTTGCGTCACGCGTGCGTCACGCGTGCGTGCGTCAAAAAACGAACCGGTTCAATTTTATGGTGACGGAGACGCAACGCAACGCGGGCAGTGGAGCCACCCTCCATTGATTAAAAGGGCACATTCCCGACACTGACGGAGACGCGACGCAGACGCGACGCAGACGCGACGCAGACGCGCCGCAGACGCGCCCAGTGGAGCCCTGCCGTTACAGTGGTTGGTGTGAAAGAAGAGGAGGCAGAGGACAGGGTGAGATTGACGCTAACACAAGTTACAGTGGTTGGTGTGAAAGAAGAGGAGGCAGAGGACAGGGTGAGATTGACGCTAACACAAGTTACAGTGGTTGGTGTGAAAGAAGAGGAGGCAGAGGACAGGTTGAGATTGACGCTAACACAAGTTACAGTGGTTGGTGTGAAAGAAGAGGAGGCAGAGGACAGGGTGAGATTGACGCTAACACAAGTTACAGTGGTTGGTGTGAAAGAAGGGGAGGCAGAGGACAGGGTGAGATTGACGCTAACACAAGTTACAGTGGTTGGTGTGAAAGAAGGGGAGGCAGAGGACAGGGTGAGATTGACGCTAACACAAGTTACAGTGGTTGGTGTGAAAGAAGGGGAGGCAGAGGACAGGGTGAGGAGAGTGACACCAACACAAGGGGGAGATCGGGATTGAACCGGGAACCTTCCTATTGCCAAGCAGCCGCTTTACCTCCTGAGTGACTGTCGCCCTATAGAGCGTCGCAGTCCCGCCCCCTCGAGAGAACCGGAAAATAAATCCCCGTTCATTTTCCTCATAGACTTTTCAGAAAGTATTTATTTAAAGACGTTTACGCCGCGGACAAAGCCAACTCTTGTCGTGACAAATCATGACAACAAACACAATTTTTCGGGCCAAACGAAGAATTAGAAAATAGAAAAAAACAGTTTTTTGTAATTATTTGTTTGGTCCAAAATATTGTGTGTGTTGTCATGATTTGTCACGACAAGAGTTGGCTTCGTACATGTACGGCGCTTAAAAGGTCTTTAAATAAATACGTTTTGAAATATCTATGGGAAAAATGCATTGGCATTCATTTCCTGGGCCTGGCGTCGTCATGAAAGGGGGCGGGACTGCGAAGCTCTATAGTACCCGCTGGTTTTCAAATTCCAGTTTTGTCTGCTATTTTTTGTTTTGTTTTATCACTTCCAATTTGATTATCTATCCTATATGACTTCTCTCTCTCCTGGTTGGATGAAATTGGTATCCTGTACTGATGTTAACATAATATCACTTCCACCACCTTTAAGCCCGATGGTGTTCCATGACAAAAATCACAACGCATTGCTATTGGAAAACTTTCACCTACAACGACATGCCCAAAATAATAGGGATGCCAGGCTGCAACGCTGCATGTTTATTACCTGGCTCCCTCCTTTGGATTTGGCCGTCCTACAGGTATTTCATTGGCATGATTGATTTCCAAGCCGATGCCATATTAAGTGTGGGCAGGATGAATACAGAATAAAATATCAGAGGTGTCTGGTTCATTCTCGTCCGCAATACCGACAGATATGGATCTACATAACATAAATCCTTGCTAAGAGGACTCAGAAAAATGTGAAGCGAAGGAGGTAATACATATTCATGTGCCTATATTGCTCCCTGTTTGAAGATACCTGGAACGAGACTGTGACCGCTGTATTTGTGAATTACACGCCGTGGAGTGACATAAGGTCCATGCACGGCAGCAAGATAAGAGAACAACCATATGGTGGTTATTGCCATGCGTCCACAAATCCAACAGTCATTTCTCAATGTCACCAATGGAGACGTGAAATCAGAATACCTCGTTAGCGCACTCGTGTCCACACTAGCAGTGCTGCTACGCTGCTCAGCTCAGCCAAGTGTCTCCTAATGGAGCATAGCATGAGCTTTATTTAAGCAGCTGGTCCAAAATCCTCCCAAGAATTACAGCAAGTAGTGCATTTAACCCTAAATAATGATTGGCAAAGCCATTTTCAGCATCTATGTATGCACATGGCATATTTATGGTACATGTACATGTACATGTACATGTAAAATGTATACAACATTTTCTCTATGCACGACAGTGCATAGAGGAAGTCTGTAAAGTCTGTCCTGAGCCTGTGTATAGTCTACTTCTCTCTTTCTATACTCTATGTCTGCAGATCAACCATGGCTTTCTGGAGGACACTGCCATACACTCTTTACCTCCATTTTTCTGTCAGCGCAGATGATGTCTGAGACACAGTTCGAGGCCCCTCTTGTCAGCACCTGGATGACAAAAGTGCTAACAAATCTTGACAATGTGCCTCTGCCATTCTGCAAACGGTGGTCTCTGACCCGCGGTCTCTCGCCCCCAACCCCCACCTTTCACACGCCTCCCTCTCTCTCTCTTTGCCTCGCTCAATCTCTTTTTTATTATTATTATTATTACTCTCCGTGCTTCCTATCTGCTGCCTCAGGTGAAGCTGTCAGAGAATGTAATGAGTTCTCAAGCCTCTCCAGAAAATGGAGATACCACTGGAAACGCTTTTTGCCCGACAACATATGAAAGCGTGTAACGTTGAGGAGATACTCTCATCGATGTTCATTTAGCAAGACAAAGTGCTCCTGTGAAACGGCGACATGCACTGACTGACTGCCTACTGTATGTATTTTTAGTTACTTTCTGTCCATCAAACATCCTCTAAATAAAGACAAACTGTGTTTTCACAATATAAATACAAATATTTTTTGTTTTTTTGCTCAGTCAAGTGTTTCGATGCTCATGTTCTGCAGTGCGAACAAAAGTACTTTGCTTTCCTAAAGACAGCAGCAACCATGCGGTAACCCCAATAAAGAAAGAATAAATTAATTATATATTATTATTGAATACTATAAAACAAAGCAAAATGGATGTATACATTAAAGTTAATTATATCTTGGAATCGATCTGAGCATGTGTTGTTGTTAGGCACTGCTGCTTGCTACGCCCTCGCACTACCGCTGCAGGATATACCCTTTAATGTTGAGGAATGCTGTGTCTACTTAGAATTGCCCTTGTAATGTTGCAGACAGCTGTATATTGCAGTGTATATATGAATGTTTAGAGTTTAATGACACATTTATTTTAAAGTAAAGTTTTCTTTCTTGCTAGTAACGAGTTGTTTGCATTTGATTGCTTCGAGAATTCTACAAAATTACAACTCATTTTTCACTAGCTTGTCTTTACTTTCTATATGCTTATCCTACAGTATCTCTTCAGATATATCAATGAATCTTACTTTGTTGCATTCTACATGTACAGTATATCCTTAATATCCTACACTAAAGCAGGGACGTGCTGGGTGACTATCCCTTCAGATCTATCGCTGATATCTTTAAGTGTTGATAATTGCTTAACTACAAACACTAGTCCATACCCGCCCGGGGGTTATGCACACTCAACATTATGCTGTGTACATGCATTGCATTTGAATTGCTTCACATCCATAAAGCACCTTTATTGATGTTTTCAAATCGGTTTTCAGCTCTAGTTTGAATCCGCCTTGAAAAGCTCAGGTACTTTCAGGCTAGTCTGGTAGTGGCTATGTGCAAAGTTTGATCATGCACCCCATAGCTTGGGGGCTGTAACCATAGCGACGATAGGTCCAATTGCCAGATATGAAACCGACATGAAAACGTTAATACATTATAAACAGCTTGAATTTGGTGAAAGTGCAAAATATCGTTTGTCAGTGTAGACCTGCACATGGTAATGATGTATTGGGCATGTACAGTACCACGTGAGGTCTATTTCTGAACTCACAGAGGAGAAAAAGGGATCTAGATATAAAGGACATCAGCCAGGCCCCTTTTCCACCAAAAGAACTTTGATTCTAGAACTGGTTCCGTTCTAGATTATTGGAACCTTGGTGCTTTCACAGAAATGACAGACATTGTTTTGGTTCCACTTCCGAACCAACTTTTAGGGTTCTGAACCAATTCATTTTCAGTGGAAACACTCTGAACTGGTTCAATATTAGACGAGGGGGGGAACAACTGAAGCGGTTCAACCCCAGTGGAAAAGTGGCCAAGGAGGTTTCTAGGTTTATTGTACAGAGAGAGAGCCTCTGTGGAGACTGAGACGATGAGGCACTGCATGCTGCTCTCCTCTCTTGGGTATCTTATCCCTGTGTATTAAATTCATGGCTCTGGGTCACAGCGAGGATGGCCTGTCGCTGTACAGTACCTCGCCGATCCATCTACTGTACGCAGAGCGATGAGTGTTGTCCTTGATTTGTCTATGTTGTCTATGATTTGTTTATGATAGGACATCAGAAGGACATCCACCTTTACTCCCGTTGTCTCTTTACTTCTTAAAGGGTAAAAATGGATTAAGTGCAAATTTGGGAAATGTCAGACTACAGAGGTGTACAGTACATGTATCATCTAAATGAGATTATGTGCGTGCGTGTGAGAGGGAGAGAGAGACAGAGAGAGAGCGAGAGTGCGAAAGAGTGCGTGTGTGTGTGTGTGTGTGTGTGTTTGAGAGAGAGAATCACAATGTGTACGTGGTTGAATGGAGAAACCCTGTAATTGTGGTTTATACGCTTAACTGATTTTGAATTGAAATATTTTTTTGCAGCATTGCTGCTGAAAATGTAGTTTCCCTGACCCTACTGGATGACTGACTTCCTCTATCAACACCTGTGGATTAGCCTCTGGGTCCATATTTTCACACTTGAAAGGAGCCATACTGTATACATATACGTGCAATATTTATTTATTATTTTTCCTCACCAGGGGTGAAAGGACATAATCTTGAACAAAGATATACGCCGGTCTCGTGTATAAGCCACATATAATGTAATATATCAAATATAAATATGATTATATGTCAAGTGAGGAAAAACAAAAAACAAATATGACAGAAAAATAATGTTACCCCCCCCCCTCTGAGCCCCAAGCCATATCATTTTCAATTTATCTAGTCTTTTCCACAAAATTGCATCCTACTATATTCTTATCGGCCCTGCGGTTAATGTCGATCCCCTGCCAAGTCTGCCAACAAACTGACGGATTATCTAAAAAAAAGAAACGCTGCTCTATTTCTTTAGTTTCCCTCTCCTTTCAGCCCTCCTTCTCGGTGTGGTGTGTATCTGTCCATTCAGGCCATGCCACAGGAAGACCCTGAAGTGCATGTCAACGTGCAAAGGCCCTCGCCTTTTTCTCTTACACACTTTCATGGGGTTGTCATGGAGACCGTATAGCAGCTGGTTCCAACGAGTCAGATCACGTGCGTCGAGTTGCCCTCATGTCCCACCACTGACACAGCAAATCCATGTCTGACCACAGAAAAAAAAGAACATGCCCACCGACATTCAACCATGTCCACCCCTGGCCTGTTTAAACATTTTTGCTTCGTTCTCCAACAATGGTTTGATTTTTGAAAAGGTCAGTGGAACATATCTAGCCCATTCTGACCTGGCTGAGATCAGATTCAAAAAATGTCTTCTACATCCTGACAGTTTTCTGAAAAAGCTATGTTTCTATGTCAGTCATTCTTGGATTTTTCAAAAATAGCAGACCTACAAGCTCGCGCTATGAGCTTGTAGATCTGCTATTTCTTCAATAGCTAACACCAGAAGGGGTTCCCGCCCAAAATGGGCTAGAGCAACGACAAAACCAGACGATGAATCAGCCTAGGAAGATGCATGAATCCCTGCGTAGATATACATGTACTGTAGATGTTGTAGAAAATGGTGCATTTATATAGCACTTTCATCCAAAGCCCTTTACATAGATTGTGCATTACATTCACCCATTCACCCACACATTCGTACACCGATGGCGGAGCCTAAACCATGCAAGGCGCCAACCTGCACATCTGGAACAATTAGGGGTTCAGAGTCTTGTTCAAGGACACTTCGACACCCGGGACCACCCATTCATCCGCTCAACCGGCCACTTTACCCCTGGCCCTGAGCCACTGCCACTGTGCTGCTCCATTTTGGAATATTCAGAATCTCTACTTGCCAGTCGGGGTGTTCATGCGACACAGACATGCAACAGCAAGGAAATGTTTCCATATCCCATGCTACAGTACATTATGCTCCACTGTCAGTCGTATTGTTTATTTACGTTATTAAAACAAGCAAGTAATAAGACACTTGAAGCAAATAGCATGAGGAGCAAATTGAAACTTTTAAGCATAACTTTGAGCCAAGTTGCTCAATCAGTTATTCTGCATTGGGGCTCCCAGCTTCTGGCTGCCATTGCATTTGCATAAGAGGCCTATTGTGATATGGTGTTTCTTTTTTTAATTGTTTCCTCAAATCCATTATATGTAAACAAAGGGAGTAAAAACAATAAACATAAAAAAAGCAGCACGTGGGGCAGAAGAAGAACAAAGGAGAAGAGGAGACAAGTAGGGATAGAGTAAAGGAGAGAGAACAAGCATAGCCTACTACTAGCCCTAGAACGGCTCTTGTTGTTACATACAGTATGTACAGTATTTCACATACAAGAGCCATAGAACACAGCCATATATTTGTGGTAGACCGTTGCATGTGCGGCATAAATGTGATAAATGCTCCGTTTGTACTCACCCATTAAATTATTCCAAAGACGTGGAGTGAAAAATGGTCCTCTAGTTTTATATCCATGTGAAAGTTCTGGCACAAAACGCGTATTTAGTGAATTATCTCCACTTTTTCAAGAGATGCACACGGACATCTTTCTCTCCGCGCGAGGGGGGGCACTGGAATATCGATGAACCGATTTTAGATACTTCCTGTTGTCATCACAAATTCACCGGAGAAACACAAAAGTTTGGGTCACACAATTGGCAGGTGCTTTGCGATAGGTGCTGGGTAATTAATCACACCACCTGCCAATTGTGTGACCGCAAACTTTTGTGTTTCTCCGGTCAATTTGTGATGACAACAGGAAGTATCTAAAATCGTCCCCTCGCTGGAGAGAAAGGCGTCCGTGTGCATCTCTTGAAAAAGTGGAGATAATTCACTAAATACGCGTTTTGTGCCAGAACTTTCACATGGATATAAAACTAGAGGACCATTTTTCACTCCACGTCTTTGGAATAATTTAATGGGTGAGTACAAACGGAGCATTTATCACATTCATGCCGCACATGGTAACGGTCTACCACAAATATATGGCTGTGTTCTATGGCTCTTGTATGTGAAATACTGTACATACTGTATGTAACAACAAGAGCCGTTCTAGGGCTAAGCCTACTACTAGAGCTTACTGTAACAGGAAACAAAGAACAAAGTTTATAAATAAAGCTCTTTTCATTGCAAAGCGTGCACAATCGGGGTGCCTGGGACCGTGGACGACATCATGTAGCATGGCACTTACTTTGGACGAAGTTGTGCTGTGTGTGTAATGTGTATGTGTGTGTGTAGAAGAGAGAGAGAGAGAGAGAGAGAGAGCACTGCGCTTTACTCCGTGCTGACAGAAAACAGCCACAACACGTTAAAAGTACTTCGTTTGTTGTACTTACTAGAAAAGAAGGAAGAGCAGCCACGCATATCCATGATAAGTTCTGGGATAGAAAATTGCACTAAATACTAACTTATTCATGACGGTAGCAGCTGCAGCCTCTGAAGTTAGCTAGCTATCCAAATGCTAACCAAAACAAACTGTTGACCAGGGTTGCCACATTTCTTGTGAGAGAAACAAGCAACCAGGTCTATAAAAATGTTAATAGGCCAGATCAAAGTCAGAAATTCAGAAAAAGTCAGAAAATTAGTCTAAAATAAGCAACTATATAGGGCTGACTGTCAAACTTTGTTGGCCAATGTTGTTTTAGAGCAGTGGAAGGACTGCCAATATTTTAAAGCAACTTTACAGATAAACAAGTGCTTATAATGATCAGACTTAATATATTATATATAATTATACTCCAAGAGCATAAAAATGGAACCAAATAGACCCTGATTTTCAGAGTTAAATTAACACTGATGATAGTGTACTCCCAGAGAATGGTATCAAATAAATGGGGGTATGTGGCCTAATGCATACTATAGGCTACTAGTGTGTAAACTGTGTTGTATATGCTATAGGCCCCTCTTATTTAGCTGCTACAGTATTTATTTACTCTTTGAGTGAGAAGTAAAAAATAATGTATAAGCCTTGAAAAGTCATTGGTTTAAGAAAGCAGGGCTGTCTGTACTACTGTCACTTTGTACCTTTTGCATAGTCATATCGGTGCAAAATCTTTGCACAATCCTCACAGAAAAGGCGTGGTTTTATTCCAGTTTAAAAAAATCACTATATCGGTTGCATATCGGTTATCGGTGATTGTTACCCTCTATCGGATCGGTTATCGGATCGGTCACAAAATTCCATATTGGTCGGTCTCTAATTGTTTGTTTTTTTTAATCCGATCGTAATGCTATCTGATGTTGCTACCCGCATCAACACATAGTGAGACACTGGCCGCGGCCATTTTGAACATGCGCACGCATCCACTTCCAGTCTAAGCCCACCATTCACAGCTCTGTATCTCAGAAACGACATTGAGGGGGCCGTTTCTGGTGAATACAAGGGTTTTCAACAGGCTGTAGCAGGCGGGCTGACACTCGCGGTCGCCTTTTTCCACCACCGACCGACACAACATCATCCGGGCATGAGACCACACATAGCAGTTTGTCATTGTAACATGCGATTACGGATATTTGGCTCTTCAAAGTAAGTGTTATGTGCGATAAAACCTTGGCAATACGCTATCGAGGGATTCATTAATGCTGGCGTGAATTGAGTTTTTATTTATTTTTACAATGGATATTGCCATTTTCTTATATGGCTTTTACAATGGGCTATAGACCGTAAGGCTATGAAGCAATATAGAACTGGGCATAACGGGCAACGGATATGGGATCTCTTAAAGGCAATGGCACGTGGACTGGTGATTGGTTTAATTATTGTAACGCCCAAACCACACCTATGCATAATATAACGGGTAACGGAGGTGTTTTAGGGATTTAGACAGGTAACCAAAATACCAACTTTAGTGGGGGAGCACCCCTTCCCCACTGCTAAATCCCAAAACAGTGTATTTAGAAAGATCAGACGAAAATGGAGCCCATAGTGTTTTTACATTGGTCAAGACTTGCTAGTTGCTACTATATGGTAACAGGGTTGGTAAGTGGGTTTCATCCAGGATACATTCAATGCAATAGAAAACCCAGCTGTGTGTAAGCGCATAGTGCCTGGACCCCGCTGTGTGTAAGCACCTAGTGCTTGGACCAAACTTACGTCATCTTAACCCTGTGCGTCAGCGCTGCACTTAAGACTGCAAGGCAGAGACAAAAAGGGACCTTTGACAAAATGACAAGTGATGTCATTTTTGCCTTTACCATGGAATTAAATTTGCTAGGCCATGCACAACAAAGTTGTTACTGACGCTACAGGTGCTTTGAACCCTTATTACTTAATAATGCCGCCACTTACCCTGTTGGTGAATCTAGGTACTCAAGGCTGCCTGCCCTAATTTGCCTAAAGGTGATAATTATTATTAAATTATTTGGCAACACCAATATTAACTCAACATAAAGATTGTGGAAGTTAGTTATGTTTGATGTTATTTTAATATACAATACATACGATACGGTAGATGATGCTGCGTTATTGGTAGTGTAAAGTATTTTATTTAAAAAATGTTTCTTGCCTAGCCTATTTTTTCTATTATATTTTTGTGCCCTCATATATAATATGCATACATATTTGTAATCCGTGTTGTTTGTTGTACTTTTCTACTTTTTTCTTTTCTACTACTAAAGTGATTTTCACAGAAGCGAACGGAGCAAAGCCAACTAGGAGTAGGACACAGTTGGAGATGTAGTTTATTGTTGCTGTGTGTAGATTTCCTGAGAGATAGCTGGAGGTCTGTCTCTGTTAAATGGTCTCCATTTCTGTAAGACCGTTACACAGTGTGTGTGCTACATTCACCCATTCACACACTGAGAGTGGAGGCAACGACGATGCAAAGGCACAGTGCATGTGCTCAAGCTGCCTCTAACAGGGGCGCGGTAATGGTGGTTTAATGGTATGTAATAATTACACATTACAGAGTCCATTTCCTCTGGTGGGACTTTTGGAGAAGTAAAAACATGCAATTAAAGCATTTCCGTAGTAAACAGATTATAATTTCTGTGCCAATGAGCATGCGGGTGATTGGGAGTGTATCATCCCAGCTGGGTTGTAGAAGGGGGTGTGATGCCTAAAAAGGTTTGGGAACCACTGATCTAAAGGATGAAGGACGCACATGGCTGCTCCTTATTACACAGTGGAGCCACAGAGAAATGTGTTATTATGAGGGTCGGCTTGGCACTTTTTTTGGCACCTTTTTGGAACATTTCGGTATGTTGCCCTACACGCAGTGCGTATTGCACGTATACGTAGCAACGGCACTGGGCTGCAGCCTCAGCCTGATGGCCTGAAAAGTCTAATAGCACCCCGAGTCCAAAGCAATTGCCTTTGGCTTAGTGGTTAAGATGTTGGCTTTCCACATGAAAGACCCCGTGTTAGATTCTCGGGTGTTACGATGGTGGGAGGAGGTTAAAAGGGGGGTGAGTGTATAGCAGAGTGGCTGCAGCCTCAGCCTGATCGATGGCCTCAAAATCTGGCCTCAATTTCACCCAGCATCGCCACCAATTACAGTCCCATGCATGCGCCCCAGCTTTCTGTTTGCAAAATGAAAATCCTCTTGCAAGCGCTTATGCTGCAGTGTAGGTCTTAATAAAGCCAAATGTCGAGACATCTGAATATCTGTTGAAGCTCACGTTTAAATGGGTTAAACAGATTGTTTTTAATACCTCACTTTTAACTGCTTATAATTATGTCACCCGTTAACAATGTAATTACAACAGCCTATTTATGTTATTATAGCCTACAGGATACTTCCTCAGCTACTAAGCTATGTTTGGTTACATCATTTTAAGTGAATATTGGCAGCCACATAATGTTTAAACGCCTGACAAATTGTAAGGCAATGCTTGCACCGCATGTCTACGATGGAACAAACTGCTGTAGCCTCCTAAGTCGTGAGATTTGATCGGGCTGTACACTCAAGTCAAAGGCACGATAGATTGATAAGTGACACAATTGCCGTAATCTCGGCACGTAGCTCATTTTTCAGTCTGAGCAAGCTTGATGATTGAGGGCCTGTATACCTCCCATTCTCGTAGATCTATCCGTGAATGATGCAAAGCCTAAAGGGCTAATTCATGCAGACAACTCAGAGCAGTGCCAACTCCTGATCAGTGTGAACAGTAGCACAGAAGAACAGAATTTGGCAGCAGTAGTTCCAGTGGCTCAAGTTCAGACAGCGACTCTGATTGAAGGAGCATGTTTCTTGGATTTCATCACATTTCATCTGAGTGAGGCAGACTATTAAAACCTCCATGCTTAATGAATGGCTTTTTATAGCACCTTTCCAAGTGCTCAAAGTGATTTACATTCATACTTTGGGAGGTGAACAGTTGACGCCATGCGTCCTCACTTCCCACATTCACACACCAATGGTGGCAAGATCACGCAGACCAATTCATTGGAGGAAAACTCACTGGGTTCAGTATCTTGCCCGAGGACACTTTGACATGTGGACAGGAGGAGCCGGGATTTGAACCGCCTACCACGGGTCATTGGACGACCTGCTTTACTTCCTGAGCCACAGCCCCAATGCTCATTATTTTTGCTGCTGCTCTGCCACCCACCTGTGGACTCTGTTTCTATACAATTCTCTTAGGGGGGGGGGGGGGGGTCTTGTTATCTTTTTCCCTGTAATATCTATTTGGAAGATGATTTATGTATTATTATTTATCTCATGCTTACAGGGAATGAACAGAAACAGAGCCTTGATGCCAACATAATATTCATAGTATGTCAATGAATAAATTTATTTCAAGTGTTACTGAAATAGCAAGATGCATAGGCCTACAGTATCTACTAAATAAAGTTCAAGTTGTTTGTATATGGACATGCATGCGCCCAACGTCAGCAAAGTGACGTGAAATACACTGTGAAGCCCCATTCGAGAAAGGAGCATACTGTATAAATGCAGATTTACCATTATATCAATTGCATCAATTTTTAAGCGATTTCCGTAATTATACCAGATACCTCTGTTGTTGCCAAAAAGACTACAAAGATTAACGTGACATGCAATATATGACCTGACGAGACAGAAAATAGCAGATCTACAAGCTCACAAGCTCTATGCTGTTGCATTGTCTGAAGGTCAAGGAAGCCAAATAAAAATAAGTTTTACTCTTATGTACCTGTACATGTACCTCCTGTACACAAGATGTGACAATAAAGTACAACCTTGAACCTCACAGCGTGCCACATGACACGCTGAGAGCTTGTTTATATGCTAGTTGTGTCAAAGATTACATTATAATAACCTGAATCATTCTTTAATTTGAAATAGAAAAGATAAATAAAATACAGTATTTTGTAGTTTTTGTCTGAAATGTTTAATTAGTCATAATTGTTTTGGAATCTCATTATGTAAAAACTGAAAGACTTGAGAAAATCGTATTGTGAACCCAATTATGAATCATAATGAATCGTGACGCCGGGGCTCCACTCTGTGTGCGTTACATTTGGACGGCGTCAAAACATTTACCTGGGGCCTGGGCCATGGCTCAGTGGTCCAGGCACCTTGGCTGGTAATCCAGTATGGCAGTGTGCCGCGGGTTCGACTCCCGATCCCGACGGCCTTTACTGCATGTCTTCCCCCCCATCTCTCTCCCCATTTCCTAGTGTCAGCCTACTGTCTGTCCCTCCATTTAAAAAAATACAAAATGAAGGCGAAAGCCACAAAAACAAAACATAAAAAAAATGAAAAAATAACCTGGGCAAATGGGTGACGCCGTCCAAACGTAACCGTCGGCAGTGGAGCACCCCTTCATTGATTAACAATGGAACATTCCCTGCGTTGACGGTGACGCAAGGCTGACGGACACACGAGGGCTGCAGTGGAGCCCCGGCGTGAGTTGAGTGAATCATTATAGCCGTAAAACCACCATGGGACAATGTGGACAGGGTCTTTACATTTCTCATCAGCGCAGGAACAGATGGACCTGGGCCATATGATAGGCCTATAGGCCTACTGTAGTGAAATCTTGTGTTCTACTTGACCTTCATCTTTTATACTTTTGGCTTGATAATGATGCTAGAGGTGCAATATTTAGAATAAGGAGCAAGGGGGGACAGAGACTCTCCCGGTCTGACCATCCATTCAATGAGGGGTGTCAGAATGGCTGCCAGTGTGGCCCACTGCCGCCACAGGAGGAATTGTGGAAACCAACTACTTCATTCACAACCATTTATGTATTTGTATGGCAGCTGTTCTCTTTGCTCTCTTGCTGCTAAATCTGCCTACCGCTGTTTGTAGCCAGCTGTGCCGGTAGAGTCAATAGACGGCAATTAACCACCCACGACCCACCAGTCTGTCCAGGCCAGGGCCTCAAAGTGGTTACCTCAGACTTCCACCTCTTTGCATAATTACAACTTGGAAATTAAGGCACAAAGAAACAAGAAAGAAGAAATAAATCATATTTGAACCAGCTGCATCAAGCTTTGCTTGTCCTTGGTCCAATCAGCTTTCTCTCTGTCTATGTCAGTCCAAAGCCAATACACGTTATTTAATATCTAAAATAATATGAACACAGTCACGTGCACACAGCAGGGGTTCTCAAAGTATTAGCCTATTTTTGTCTAACATGGACACCGTTAGCCACAGGCTACAGTCAGCCCATCCACATATTAACCCCCAGTGTAAATAGGCAAGGCGTGATGGGATCAGGGATATACACAATAACATTGATTATAATCTGGCAAGGGAACACTGAACACAGTGAGGCTTAACCCTTAGAAGAGCAATCACGGGAAAACCCGTGAAGTAATAGCGTTCCGTAAATGGGGAATCACTGGAAAACCCGTGATTCTGTTTCTTGATTAATATCGATATATTAATAACCTCCGCATCGCTGTGTGAAGTCCCTTTGTTGAAATTCCAACTACAATACCCAGAAATCCCGTGTCACGTAACACGCGCGCACATCTTGGCTATAAAACGTGCCCGCCCCCTGGGGATCTGCATGCCTGGCCTGCATGGGGAGCAAGCCAGCTGCTTGCGGGCTTTCCGAGTTCGCTCTTCCCGGCCTGGCTCGAGCGATGACACCGTACTACGATCTGGACGGGTGACCAGATTTTTCTATGGTAAGAATCTTATTGTCTGAAACATTATATGCTATATCTATTCAGTGTGTATTATAGTTTCTAATCGCTGTTTGCCGCGCCGCTGGGGTAAGGCAGGCCGCTGAGCTAATGTATAACCAATAACCAATAGATCTGTATTGAGCTTACATGATCAAATGAACGTATTGTACCGTGGTTTATATGCTATATATTATGAGAAATACTTCCCCCTCCCCTCCCATATATTCAGATCGCTATTTTAAGATCGCTGTTTTTTTTTCTTTGCCGAGCCTCTGGAGCGTAGCTAGCGTTACAGGCTGCGGCCTGCGCTCCAGAAGCTCTGCAAAGTTAAAAAAAACAAACGCTGCACAAATGGTTACATACATACGTGATACTAATTATACAATCATCCATTTGTAGCGACGACTCGGCACAATAAAATCATTTGATCGCTAGCAGTCATCGGAGAATATATAAGGGTCGGTATTAGCCCAAACCGACCATGTAGCTGCTAATTAGTTAGCATTACTATTAGCTATTTGTAGCATCGGCCCACGGCAGCACAATAAATGTATTTGATCGCTACCAGGCGGGTAAAAAACACCATGTAATGGACATCGTAGCGATCGAGCACTGACTACAGCTAAATGTTTCTTTATTTGTATATACATCAGGCGAGTCGCGACGACGACGATGATGATGATGATGATGATGATGAAGAAGAAAAAGAGGCTGGGATGGACTTCGACACTGAACCAGATACATTCATTCATTTCAGGGGGCAGTTGTGATTTCTATTTAGCCTACACAGTACACACCGTCAATAACTGGACTGCAGTGGTTTGGGGACACTGGGGGAGGCGTAACTGTTTTGTATGTAGAATGAATAGTTTATTTCGATCTTTTGAGAGGGAGACATTACACAAAAACAGTTTACTTTTTCTTTTGTGATCGAAAAGGCATAGGCAGAAGTTAAAGCTTATTAGTGCCTATCCTTATCTCAACGTATTCCAAAATACTGTTGAAGATATGCATAACAATCAACATGACAACAAAAGCAAATGACATTTATAGAAGAATAGAAAATTAAACAAACAAAACAAAACAGACAACGAGAAAACAAAACAAGGAGGGGAAAAAAGACAAACAGCTACAATGTTATACCTTAGTCCAACACTATACATGGCATAAACAAGGCTCAGCTCCCCGCCTCATTCCAGGTTATATCTATGCAATAATTCCTGTTTGAGCCTCTTTTTAAATTGTTTTAGGCTGTAGGCCTATTTATTTTCTGTAATATGTATTATAATTTTATTATGTTGGTAGTCAGAATAAATAAAAATGCACTATTTCAATCCGAGATACATGTCATTTTTTTTACACTATTCTGAGGTTTATGTTCTGACTAAGCGAGTTTCAACTGTGATTTACTCTGTAACGGTAGATGGTAAGAACCCATTTTTTTTTAAATATAATACAGTATACATTCAAGTCTACATTTCTATACATATCATAGGCACCAAGTCCGGAAAACTATGTCATTGGATGTGTTTTTTATCAAAACTGTGTTTCTTCATAACAGGTTTTTGAGATGCATGAATGAATAGACTAGGGTACTGGTAAGACAATGTAAACATATTATATATCAAAATATGCGTAATTTAGTCAAGTTTGATGAAAAAAGAACAATGAGTTTCTATCTTGTTCCAGTAGGGGGCAGTAGGCAGTTTTATATGGGTTGGTGCAGTTTGGTCAGGAGTGACTATGCTATTTATAGATGGCAAAATATCTACAGTGGTACATGTGGCAAACTTTTTATTTTTTTATTATTGAACTAGACAACTCACCCTTTAAAATGAGATATGTCATAGGTATGTGCTCCCTGTAGAAAAAAAGTTGTTACCAAAATAAACCTTAAAATCGCTGTATCTTTTTTTCATGTGCTAAAAACACTACATGGTGTAAGCGCACGTTTTTTTAAATGGCTTCCAACACAAAAACTATACATTGTATCAACTCAATTCATTTTTTTCCTGGAAGCAAACTTGTCAAGCTTTCTCTGAAGGTCTTTTATTGTCGCAGAGTCACAACAGAGAATTTTCAATAAATCATTCAAAAACGCATATTTCCCATAGAGAAAAGCAATAACAACATGGGATTTGACTTGAACACTTCAGAGGGTTAAGGTGCGTTCAGACTTGAATTTAAATATTTGCCTCAGTTCATCCCATTTGTGATGCGCCAAGTCGCGCCATGCCCGTTTGCGGCGCTCGCGCAACTAATCGTCTTTGCATTGACTTTGTATGTAATCACGCCGCTCTAACCATCCAAGTCTGTGAACGCAGACACAGACTAACTAGACACAGGTGCAACTACAAAACTACAATCAACACACGATTGGCTGGAACTGAACATGACACTCAAGTTGGACTCAAGTTAGCAATCAGGGTAGGTGAGACAAGACAGGTAGCAACACTTAGAGCAGACAGGAAACACTAGTATCATAACTACACAAAAAAGGTACACAGTAGTAGTACACAGTTCATGACAGGTTACATGAGTTTATAATGGTATGTGTTTTGTGGTGTGTCTGTGGTTAACAAGGCACCTAATTGATAATACGTGGCAGATTACAGATTTCAGCCTCTGCCCCCCATGTAAACAACAATGGCTGCTGTTCTGCCGTACAGGATCTTCAGACTCAGGCAGCCAAATCATCAATCATAACTAGGTCATCTCTACAAGTGGCATTGAAAGTAGAACCAGCTTGGCAGCTGGTTAAAAATTATGACGGCTGAAAGTGAAGAATGAGTTTTAGAATCCTTTCAAAGTCATATTGGAAATTAATTCTCACTCTCATTCTCGATTTATTGCACTATGCAGACCACACAATTGCGTGGAGCCCCAAGGCGGTGGGCCCCTGTTGGCTGGCCGCCCGCCATCCACTGCATCGCCTCCCGAAGCCCCGCCTTACTACTAGTAGGAGGGGTGGGGGTGGGGGGGTTGTCTTTAGTCTTTACACAACCATATTTTCTTTTTTCCTTCAATGCCTTAAAACTGTTTGGTAGAAGAGCTTGATAACAGCCATAGACTAGAAAAAGTGCCCTTCTGGGCACAGATCTCCACCAGTAGGATAGGACTGTGTGAGATGTTTGGCAAAATGTTTAGGAGTAATATATGTTTTTTAGTTTGTTTGTTTTTTCGTGTTGAAGAAATGCAGAGCCAGATCACTCAGAGCATCTCTGAGAATAGAATTCTGGATGAGCAGGACATGTGCAGCATTTTGAACGAAACGGGCCACTCCTGAAAACTTTGGAAGGCAATGTTAGCCAATCAGTGTAGAATCTGAGAAATCAGACTCGTCTTGATCACATGACTACAGAGTAGTGTACCGATTTGCGTGAGATTTGGATAAAATCTGTGCGACTAACATACTGTAAGCAATGTGTTTAGCAGAAATCGGCCTCATGGTGGCGCTATAACCGGCAGATGTGGAGGGATGCAGGGAAAATTCCATGGCATCTAGGGAGTGTGCATACATAAGTTGTATACATATTAATGCATTTATAGCTAAAAACAGGAATTGGCCTGTTATAGCGCCACCATCAGGCTGATTTGGAAAGATTTGGAAAATGTGTGGCATGTCGTCCTCGGCCTAGTGGAAATGTGCGTGTATAATTTCACGGGAATTGCACACTGTGTTTGTGATTTGTGGCATTTTGTTCGAAACAGACCAATCATGTGAGCTTTGGAAGCCAATATTAGCTATATCAGGATGGAAGATGGGAAATGGTGCAGATCCGTGTTGATCACATGCCTATGGAGATAGTGTATATACCGAATTGTGTGATGTATGGATAAAATTTGTACGAGTAATCTACAGAAATGTGTTTTGCCTAAATCGGCCTCATGGTGGAGCTATAACAGGCCGTTGAAGAATATTTGGGGCAGAGTTTCGTCGTTGGCATCCAAGGAGTGTGTGTGCAAAGTTTGGTATGGATCGGGCCAGCGGTGCCGGAGATTAGCTGGTAACGGACGGACGGAAGGAAGGACGGACGGACGGACACACACGGACGGAGTGCAAAACATACTCTCTCCCCATGCCTTCGGCCTGGTGGAGACAATAACAGATAGTCTACAGCCAGCAATACAGCATGTCGACATAGAATACAGAGACGAATATTGAATTTCAGGACACCACCACCACGTTTTGTATTCCTCTGGGTTCCGATGTGATGATTGGTCACGTGACAGACATCAAATAAGAGGAAAGTAACTTTGGGTCAATCATCCTGATTGCTGTTGACATCCATACCGATTGAACTGTTCTCCTTCCCTGAAACCTCTCTCCTTGAAGTACAAAACAACGTGTCCCCTCTCTCCGTCACCACCAGGTCCATCACTGTCGGCACACGTCAACGTTTGGAAGGTGTCCAGATATAGCCGAGCACCACCGTTTGCTCATCAATCACATCACATCACATACTCCCACTCATTATTTTTAATAAGTCGTCCCAACAAAGGGCCCGACGGGGTGCCGCATAATCTGTCACCGCTACAATCTTTGCCGGGGCTGATCGCTGATGCAAGGTTGAGTAATATGGGCCAGGGGTGGCACCTCCTGATCACCACCGCAGGAAACCGGCTCATCTGACTGCAGATGTCAGATCTCCCTCAGAAGCTGCCGTACGACGTGTTTCCTTTTATCCGTTGTGTCAGTGCAGCCTCCTCACCTCACTTTCAGTGCTGGACTTTCAGTGGTGGACAAAGTACTCAACAATGTGCTCAACCCGAGTACTTGAGTCAAAGTATTAGAAACAGTAAGTTGTAACAACTCTCACTCACAGGCTGTATATAATTCAGTTTGCGGGGTGCAAAGCTCACAAAGATTCACCGTAAAAAAAATAGCCAGCAGCACACCGAAGTTCTTCTGGTACTTTTATTTCATAAACACATGGACGGTCACTGCAAACACGGACGCGTTTCGGCTTCCTCAGCGTGTATGTTTACATTGCCATACACGCAGAGGAAGCCTTGACGCCGAAGATGCGTCTGTGTGTGCTGGCTGGCTATTCTCATACTGTAGTATAGAAATACCTGGTCAAATATTACTAGAAAGTTGCTATGTCAAATTTGCGCTAGAGTTAAAAAAATATATATTCAAAAGTAGTAAATGTAAAGGTTTTTTTTAATGTCAATGCATTGATGCAATCAAATGTAGACATTTTCCTAAAACAATTCAAAGACTTTCCAAAATATATAATAGCTAAAAATAGACGATCTACAAAATTCACAATTTGTGACG
This sequence comes from Protomyctophum parallelum, assembly GCF_964188405.1. Lineage (NCBI taxonomy): Eukaryota > Metazoa > Chordata > Actinopteri > Myctophiformes > Myctophidae > Protomyctophum > Protomyctophum parallelum. The sequence goes on along the minus strand of NC_139708.1, from coordinate 24,472,243 downwards.
CATTGAGATTTAAATGCGTCTTTTATTTATATATATTTTTTCTTTTTCTTTTAAAGTTTTTTTCCAGTCTTACATTTGTCTTTGAAATGTTGTGGAGTGAACGTATCCAACAAATATAAATACTCAAGTGAAGTAGAGATACTCCAAAAACAAAGTACAGAACGCAAGTAAATTGCTTTGTGCCTAGTGTCCACCACTGCCCGGAGGACATTTAACTAGCTAATCTGACTGAGATGTCACATCTCCCTCAGAAGTGTCTGTAAAGACGTGCTTAGCTTTGCTAAGCTCCTTTTATCTGTTGTGTCAGTGCAGCTTCCTACCCCACTCACTTTTGGGAAGAGTGGTTAATTTGAAATGTATATAATTGAAATTGTTATATTAAGTATAATAATCTAATTACTGTCTCAGACCACTTGACTTGATCCGTAGTATAAATGAATGCCTGCAAGACAGTGGAGATTCCTGGAACTATTATCAATACCAGCAGTTACGCAAGTCCCCATTCCGCATTCAATGAGGCTTGTATGCAAGTACTGTATCTAGACTAGAGGAAGACAAAGAGGTGTATTTCAAACGGCCCATTAGCAGCTGTTATGGGGCAGAAATGTAGCGTTAGTCAGAAAGGGCTTCTATATACACACACTCTCTCAACCCAGAAATACCCTTCTTGTTGTGGAATGGCTAGGTTCGTAAAATCAAAGCCGAACATCAATAACAAACCAGCCCACATGAAAGGTCGCCTGTGTTTTTACTAATGAGTAAGAAAAGATTCATATAATCATCTGGCCTACATGGCCTAGCTGTTAGTACCCTAAAGGGATATTTCACTTTCAAATAAACATAATAAAAAACACAGCCCCCGTACGCATTAGAAGGACAACATCGTCAGCACGTCGTGGCTTCCAGTCTCCATCACGACGGCCTTTGCAGCTCGTCTCTCCCCATTTCCTGTCAGCCAGGGATAAGGCTGTTGGTGGACAATAGACATGATAGGCGTGCAAACGCCTCTTGCGCTATCTACGCTTTATCCCCAAATAGCAGATAAAGCATCTTTCGCTGAAGATAGGGCCCATGTTTTTTTCGGGAATTAATAACCTCAGACTCCACCAACTCTCCAGGCTATATTATGGGATCCACTCGGGGTACATCTGACTCAATTATTACAGTTTTGGCCCAAAATGGATTTCCACAAGGCCCGGTGGAGATACTGTCTGCACTCCACTGAGTGCTGCTTGGTAGAGATAAGCATGTGCTATTTTTTCCCCTCCAAATGTTCACCCCAGAATAGGGACGCTATAGGGGTCAAGTGGTTAAAAGAATCACTCATAAAGATGCAGTTTATTCAGAGCACTGCTGCTCACATTCTTATGTCTTAATACCGAGTGAATCATACATATCAGTACAGTTCTCAGATTCTTACAGCATGAAACACAATTTGCATAAATATTATTAAATATAAATATTGGTATATAAAGAACAATGCACAAGAATAAAACTGCTGTCATTCTGGCTGGCAATTTTAAGAAAAAAAAGAAAAAGAGAGGTTTAATACATTTTCCATTCTATATAGCTACACTTGGTCTATTGATAAATATGTGTATTCTCTGTGTTTATGTCAAGTTGCGTGTTTGTCCATATGTGTTCAAATAAAATGTCCATATATTTGACAGAGAAATGACTGTTTACTTATTTATATCCATATCCGTTTATTTTTCCCTTAACAAACCTGCACTATCCACATGTTTCACACAGATTAAAATTAGTTACTGTATCGATATTAAATCATTGAATCGTATTGTAATCGCCATGAATGAACCAATATCGTCCATATATCGTGTCGTCAACCATGAATCGTGCTACGCATCTTATCGCTGTTAAAATGTATCCTCCCTATAACACATACAGTACATTTTTACATTGCAAACAACAACGTTGTCCATCACGCACATTAAAACCTGCACAGGTGGAACCTTTCAGCCAGGTTAGTAAAAACCTCAGCCTACCGGCACTCCTGGCCAGAACCCAAAACCATTAGTTTATTCCATGCCAAAGTGACTCCTCCTCATGAATTAGTGATTTTGGCATGCGTTTCAGTGAGAGAGAAGGGGGTGAATGCTGAATGTATTAATGCAGTGCAATATACGGTGTCAGCAATGCATGGCACGGCTACAGCAGCACTAAGTTCACATTATGCTGTGCACTGGGGCCATTGGTCCATGAAATAACACAGATAATAAAAATGAAACAACCGCTGATCACAGAGATACAGTAAGCAGCAAATTTGAGTCCTCGGTGTACATGTTGAATCACAGTGTAGTCAGATCTGTATGGGTCCATTTCTAAAAAGAACAAATTGTGTTCTGGGAAGCCAATGAGCCTTAAGTCAATTTGACCAATGGGACTTTGTGTCCCAGCCAAAGAGCTCCCAAAGCAAAGAAAAGCAAGAAATTGCTTTGTTGATTCCAGACAGTACCAGTGGGATGATTCCCTGCTGTGAGAAAAATCATGGTATTTAAAAGCTGCCATGTGCGCTATAATTACAACAAAAACTAAATATTATAAATGGATTAGACAATTTTAGGCTGAAAGCTCAAACATTCCAACCATTGTGAGCTTCCTGTGTGTAACCTTCAGCTGGCCCAGAGAAATGACATATAGGGGTGCCCACACTTTTTAGACTTGAGAGCTACTTTCAAAATGACCAGCTCAACCAGATCTAGCCACCAAAATATATATATATTATCCCATTGCTGAAAATAGTTACATATTGATATTAGACAAATACACTTCTTTTTCTTTTTTGTAATACTGATGTTTGTGCGAAACACTTTTGAAAACATGGTAGGCCTGTTGCATTGTGGGTTTGAGCTGCCCTTTTTGATGTCAATCAATCAAGTGCAGTGACCTTAATTCAAGTGGCAGATGCCAAAAATACTTTATTATTTATTTTAATTGTATATTTTTAGGGCCATGTCATGTGGTCTACCTGCACAGCCTGTGTGACCTACTGGTAGATCACAATCTACCTTTTGGGCACCCCACATATACTATCAAAGAAACACCTGTTAATCTCCTGACCAGCCTATAATATTTTTTCACGCGTTATTAAGACTGTTATTAGGCTATTAGTATTGTTGTTTTACATTTTGCTTGTGCTGTGAACAGGTAACAGGATGTTTTAATATCCTATAATAACAACAACGAACATGATTAAACGGTCTATAATTAAAAGTATGAACATCATCTACCATGTGACCGTGCGATGGACGCATCTGACGAGATAAGAAGTGGCACCTCAATGAAATCCCCTCCCTCTCTCTTTCATGTTCATTTATATATAGCTCAGATTCTCATCCACACAAAAGAAAATCCATTTTGGTCTCACAAAGATTTTTCTGATTAGAGTACAACATATGGCGTCCTGTGATAAATCTTCGCGAGGCTGGCTTATCACACACACAGCTTGACGCTGCAGTCACATTCTTCGGTTGTACAGTAAAGTAATGACATTGTTCAGCTGTCAAAAACGCAACATGGCCATGAATCCTTTCTACTACATGGAGTTTTGTCACACCTTCACTCAGCGCACGCGCACGTTCAGACGCCTCCACAATTTTCTGACAAGGTTTTACACTTATCATCCCATTGTACAGTTAATAATACAACACTTTCATTCAGGCACACCACAGCTACCTCTTTGCGCCCCCAGACCCATGCACATATAACACCGCGCCGTGACATATTCCACCAGGTCTCCCCGTAACACACACACACACACACACACACACACACACGGCCAGAATAGAATAAAGGGTTTTACAAAAAAACTGAAACAGGAAGTGGAGGCTGTGAAATCCCGCAATTTACTTCTTCCCATTCAAAGGCTGTGTCTGTTTACTGCTCAGACAGCCTTGTGAATTTATTAATACTTAGAACGCAGGACTGAGCCTTTTAATCTAGTGAATTGAATTCATTACATCCAACTAAAAAGCACAAAGCTAACCACTGTCTACTGGATATGCTTCTTTGTTTTGCTACCTCATGTGTGATATTCATTTGGACAAGTCATTTCCTGCTTTAATGGCTCTCTGCGAGAGAGAGAGAGAGAGAGAGAGAGAGAGAGAGAGAGAGAGAGAGAGAGAGAGAGAGAGAGAGAGAGAGAGAAAGAGAGAGAGAGAGCGAGAGCTGTTTGATATTCATGTTGCAGATCAAAGGAGAAGGACACTCAAAGATTCAATGTGTTCAGTGTCATTCCGGTTAGCAGGCCTAGGGCTCTTAACATGCCACATACTGTACACAGTCACATCTGGAGTGTAAATAAGGACTTTCATGTGTCCATACAAAAGACATTGGATAAAGTGATGGGGAATAGATATTTAAATTCACAGGGGAATGACCTCAGACAAAGAGCTGTCAATCACATAACTAACTACAAGACTAAAAGTGAAAATAAAAAATATTAAGTTAATAAGTTACAATGATTGTTTTAGATTTGCTTATGGCCTAAACAGTTTACAGGATGTCAACTGTTAAATGGACCAGATTTGACTGTGTATACAAGCCATAATGGAGGATCAACTAAACCACACTTTCTGAAGCAGGGCAGTTCTGAATTACTGTAGTATTCAACGTTGAAAGGGAAAGCAATGCATCACCGAGCTGTCACAGAGAATATTACGGACGCTGTGCAATGACGGCCGACAAGGACGGCCCAAATAATTGGGACGCCATCTGCAGAAATGGGAATAGCTGATCCTTAGATTTTAGATAAGTCCAAAAATTGCAGTCTCTTTTTCCTCTTTATAGTTGACGTGATCCATCACAAGAGAATATCTGATAGAGGCTGTGACTGCTGGTGATTTCAAAATGGAGAGCAGAAAAATATTGCGTTCTCTCATCTATCAGCGCGGAATTGGATAAAGTGATGGGGGGGATAGATGAAAAGTGATGCAAAGAATCACTGGGAGCAAACAATATGCTGAATGCATAAAGGGGGGCATTTCCCTCGTCGTGTCGTATTCATACACGGGGACAGAGGGGATGGGTTGGAGGGACACAAGGAATGTGAAATCAGATGAAATCCCTGCAAGCGGTTTTGTGCTTTTTTTCTGCCAGACGCTCTGAATGGGTCTTAAAAGCATCTATTGACTGGAATGATGATGGCATAAGTGACGATGGAATTCAGAAAAGACCTCATCCTTTTTGGGATTTACAAAAATCAGCCAGTCGGCAAGTTACAGTCAAGTCCATTTTGAACCTCATAGAACAATATGCAGCGGTTTAAAGTATATTTATTATTTATTCAAACTGTACTTTTTGACCTGAGATCAGATTCTAAAAATGTCTTCTACATCCTGACAGTTTTCTGAAAAAGCTATGTCAGTCGTTCTTCGATTTTTCAAAAATAGCAGACCTACAAGCTTGTAGCGCGCCACTCGGTGGCATGCTATGAGCTTGTAGATCTGCTATTTTTCAATAGCTAAAGCATAACATAATGCTAACACCAAAAGGGGTTCCCGCCCAAAATGGGTTTTAAGTACAATTTTGAGGTATATATATTTTTTTTACTTTACTGGAGTATTTCCAATTCAATGTACTTTTACTTCTACTCCACTACATCACAGAGGCAAATAATATACATTTTACTGCCCGACAATTATTTGAAAACTTTATTTCCTAGTTACTTTGTAGATTTTGATTATAATTACAAACCATACATTAACCACTTCAGCCCTATAAACATTTCGTCCATTTGAAAATAGCCGATCAGAAGGGTATAGGCCTATTATATAAGGATCAGGCATTTGTGGAATGAGCAGAGTTGGGGTCCGTTACTCATAAAAGTAATACACTACATATTACATATTACTTTTGAAAAAAGTAATGCCTTACATTACTTTATTACTCCCTGGAGAAAGTAACTAGTTACATTACTCGTTACATTACTTTTGCGTTACTCCATTAAATTGCCTGTCGCATTGTCACATAATTTACCACTTAACAAATCTTTATAATCCTAATAAGGACACAAGATCTTTCTTTATGCTCTTTACCAGGTTGTGGAGGAATAAAACAAAATGGGCCTTTCCAAAACGGTCTAGTGCAGTGGTTCTCTTGACCTTGTAAAACTTTTTCTATGCAAACTTCTAATCAATTCTTCAATCATTCTTCAATTAATAGCACATTGCTTTTAATTGATCTTTTATTTTTTTATATTCATGTCCTCACTGTGTTGCATTACTGCTTGTTTTTTAATGTCGTTGCCTTGCTTTTCTTTTTTTCTCCATTGCTCTGTAAAGCACTTTGAGATGCATTTCATGTCATGAAAGGTGCTATACAAATAAAGTTTTATTATTTATTATTATTATTATTATTAATAAATCAAATCAAATATATTCAAATAAAAATTATGAGACTGAGAGAAATCAGTAGCCTATATGTTCACAGTGCTTTAGGATCCCTTTCTTTATGATGTGGAGTTCCCTTCTCCATGCTCATTAAATGTAGTTTTTCATGTCGGCATATTTGGTTTATTCATCTCTGCATTAAGCACACATTGTACAACAAACAAACCGACCCTCCCAGCTGGCAGTGTTGCCAGGTATTGGAAGAGAAACAAGCAGCCATGTCTATGAAAACAAGCCCAAAAGAAGCCTGACTAGGCTATTATAAAACAAGCCCAAAGTCGCTTATAATAAGCGGACATGGCAACAGCCCAACGTCTGCTCCGTCTCTGTGACAGTGGGAGACTGGCTCGCTGTGTGGAGCAGAGCAGTGCTGCTGCAGAGATTTTAATACTGAGACGACGTAAATGACAGTTATGACACAAGCACTGTAGGCTATATCGGACAACGGACATTGATGTGTCCGGCAAGAGGTTGAGGTGGGAGGAGGACAGGTGGGTCTAAAACCGGACGTCTAGCCACCCTACGAGTCCACGACAGTAGCGAAAAGTGCTGTGCTGCTGCTGATCTGACACCGGTTTGACATGTTCTAGTCCGCGACTCCAGCGCACCATTACTGTTCATGTTCAACTCATCTCCGTTGTGTGCATTATTCTCCAAGTCCAAAGCAACACTGCTGAAAGCAGCCACATGACGCAATTAAGTAACGAGTAACTGCAGCGCTAAAGCGACCAGTAACTGTAGTGTGATTATCAATTTTGGAGGAGTAGTGTCGTTATATTACTCGCTAGTCGCTACCGACCAAAGTAGTGTCGTTACAGTAACGAGATTTTCCGTTACTCGTTACACCCAACTCTGGGAATGAGCAACACAGCTAAATGTGTGGGTAGCACACATTTGCCAAAACATTTGCCAAAATGGCAAGTGGTTGGTATTTATTCACCCTTATTCACACAACAGCTTGGTATGGAACAGTATCTCTCTCACGGGCAAGACAGAACTTGTCATCATTAAAGGCAATCTCAACGCAGTGAGATTCTGGAGCCAGTGGTGATCCCATATCTTCAGAATCTGGGACCTAACGCCATCCTCCAGGATGACAACGCTCGCCCGGTAGAGCCAGGATCACAGAGTACCTCCAAAATGTAGGAGTGGAGAGGATGGAAATGCTGTGAGTCCAGACCTCAACCCAATTGAACACTTGTGGGATCAGCTTGGGCGTGCTGTACGAGTGTATGTGCGACCAACAGAATCAAGTGTTGTTTTAGAAAACTGAATTAGAAAAAAAAAAGTCAAAACTAACTAAAACAATCGGCACAGGTCTCCACCAGGGCAGGTCAGGTTGTGGCCTCATAGTGGCGCTATAACAGGCTGTTGAGGAAGATTTGGGCCGGAGGTTGGTGTTGGAGGGATGCAGGTACAATGTTTTTGTTTTGCACAAAGCGGCCTCCTGGTGGCGCTATAACAGGCCGTTCTGGAAAGTTTGGGGCAGAGGTTGATCGTTGGCATCCAGGGAGTGTGTGTGCAAAATTTGGCATCGACCGGTTGTGTGTGTGTGTGTGTGTGTGTGCGCGAGTGCATGACGCGACTTGGCTTGTTGTAGCGCCACCATCAGGCTGTTGAAAACTGTCAAGTGGCATTTCTTCCTTAGCCTAGTGGGAATATGCGTGCACAGTTTCATCGCAATCGGACGCTGCGTTGAGGAGTTGTGGCTATTTGTACAAAGCGGGCTACTCCTGAAAAGTGTAGGAGCCAATCGTGGCCAATCAGGATGGAATATGAGAAATCAAAAAAACCTGTCTTGATCACATGACTATGGAGATCATGTGTAGCGATTTGCGTGAAATTTGGATAAAATCTGAAGGAGTAATAATAGAAAATGTGTTTTACATATGTCGGCCTCCTGGTGGCGCTATAAAGAGCAGATGTGAAAAATTCCAGGCAAAGGTTTTTCCTTGGCCTCTAGGGAGTTGGCATAAAAAGTTATCCACAGATCCGTGCAGTTAGAGGTAAAAACACTTTTGGGCCAGTTATAGCGCCACCTTGAGGCTGAGTTGAAATTGTTCATGTGTCATTTCGTCCTCGGCCTAGTGGGAATGTGGGTGCACAATGTCACGGAAATCACGCTATGTGTTCATGATTTGCAGCATTTTGTTTGAAACTGAGCACTCCTGTGAACTTTGGAAGCCAATGTTAACCAATCAGGATGGAGTCTGAGAAATCTGAAAGAGCCGTTTCGTTGAATAGCTCTAGAGAGACTGTGTACCAATTTGCGCGATGTTTGGACAAAATCTGTAGGTGTACTGTGCAAAAACTTGTTTTGCACAAAGCGGCCTCCTGGTGGCCCTATAACAGGCCGTTCTGGAAAGTTTGGGGCAGAGGTTCATCGTTGGCATCCAGGGAGTGTGTGTGCAAAATGTGGCATCGAGCGGGTTAACGGTGGCCGAGATTAGCTGTTCACGGACACACAAACGGACGGACGGACACACGGACGGACGGAGTGCAAAACATACTCTCCCCACATGCCTTCGGCCTGGTGGAGACAACTAAACTATAATGAAAAAAAACGAAACAATTATAACCTTGCACCAGACTCCCGGCACCAGGCACTTCATTCAGGAGTGGTGGATTCTCAAGCCGCAACGGTTCTGCAGGCTCCACCTGGCTCCTCCTCGCGGAAGACACAGGCTGGGGCACCAACCCATACTGCTCCCGGGGTGCCGTCTACATTCCGGCTGCCACCCGTCTCTCCGGTGGTCACCAGACTATTCCTGGTGGTCACATAGTCTATTTCTATGAGTCAAAAGTAAAAATATACAATAGGCCTACTTATATTTAATAATATTTATGCACTGTGTGTGTTTTATTGTGTTCCTGATTTTACTTCCATGTTGTTTTATCTTCAGTTTTATGTACAGTACTTACTTTGTACCCCGTCTTGATAAAAGCGATATAAATAGTTAATTATCATCCAGCTAGATCTTCAATATTCCCATCAATCAATATTTCATATTCTGTTACATTAATCATCTGTCTGACATACAAAGGGCATTTAAAAATTCCATGTTGTTCTAAATATAATATTTCTGTGATTAAATTTAAAACATTCTATCGGGCAAATGTCAACACCAGGCCAATGCAGGGCATAATCCTTTCGGTTCTTCAACCTTCACAGAAGGAACAGACAAATGCCAAGCCTTCAATCAGCCCGCCGCGATTGGCCTTTCCAAAACTGCGATACAGCAGCCAGTGAGTTAGAAATGCCAGCAGGAGAAGCACAGAAACAGAACTGCACCAGAGACATAAACGGGGAAGAAGAGTCTCCAGATCATCTGCATTCTGCAAGGGATGAATATCATTACACTCATTTCAAGGACTTGCTTAAAGCACTTAGAGCACGCACATTGTGTGTGCACGCACGCGCGCACACACACACACACGCACACGCACACACACAGTCACACACACACACGAATTTAGATTTATGTAGGCAGAGATGGAAAAAATAACACAATAAACCGTTGATTTTTGTTTTGTTTTACAAGAACCCTGGGTGAGTCACTCACCACTAGGCAAAGTTCTCTCAGGCAGGCATGGACGTTTGAGACATCAGTTCCTGAGAAAACACAGAGGAGCTGGCCTTACAGTACCTTTACCTCTTAATAGCTCAGAGACATTGGGGTTGGATTGTCAGCGAGGCAAGTGGAGTATCTGTCAACAGCATGGTATTTACCCAGTGTCATGCCTTTATCATCATCAGCAGGTGTGCCAATGGGGTTCCTTGCAGACATATTCATTATTATCCCACCGCGAAGCTCAAGCAAACAAAGAGAAATGACTGCTCGTGGAAAAATCATATAAATAAATAAAATACACTCCCTTGGCGGGGAGGGGATGATAAAGAAGCAAATGCGTAGCCTGACAACAACTGGCAGATTTTTGGCATTCGCGGCTTCATGCATGGGGCGAAGCACAGGCAGAGATTTATGACGAATGATTTTTGTTAAAAACAGAGACATGATTAATGAGCCTCCACTAAAGACAGCTATATACAGTGTGCAGGTTGTGGCCTTCTTCTCATGCATATGAGGAACATTTCAGAGCTGCCTGAAGGTGTGTGGGCCGGAAACACCGTAAGAATAATAAGTATGTGCATTGTGGGTGGGTGGTTTCGTGTGTGTGTGTGGCTGTGATTTGTGTGCAGTTTGGTTTGAGATTACAAATGGATGTGTGGGCCGGTGATGCTTTAATGCAAGTGATATATAAAACAAATGCATGCAAGTAAACTTTTTGGGGGGTGAAATACCAACACACTCTCACTCCCCGCAAGCGGCCTATCCTGACTTCTATTGGGAGAAATGTGACCCAAAGTCAAACGTTTGACCGTCCCGGGACCTTGGGCCACGAGAGGCACCGCCGAGTGAGCAAGTCGCCGTAACGAGCGCTGTGAACGTTCCAGGCAAGAAGTCACCTGTTTGGCGTTTGCCATCTTGGGAGTGAGAATAACTCAATAAGCAAGAAGAAATTACATTTAATCTCATTGTGACTGGGATACCGGGTTGTAATTTAATGCATGAACCCTTTCCGACGCTCATTTATTTGTAAAATAACTTCGCAGCGTGCTTCTAAAAAACCTGATTCCTTTTAGCCAATAAATGGATCACATTGATTCACATTACACATTTCCGTGTGCGACCTATTCTGGCAGTGACCTTATAGAAATATTGCACGAATCAGAGCCTATTTGTCATTGAACGACGCAAAAACGCTTTTTTTTCTCGGCTTGATTACTGCAATGCACTTTTTTCTGGACTGCCTAAGAAAACAACTGACAGATTACAACTTGTCCAAAATGCAGCAGCCAGAGTTTTAACTAAAACTAAGATGAGAGAACATCATTTATTACTCCAGTTTTAGCTTCACTGCACTGGCTTCCGGTTGTTTTTAGGATTGATTTTTAAATTATTTTCTTGTTTAAAATAAAGCTAATGGTCTCTAGCACCTTCCTACCCAAACCGCCCCCTAAGGTCTTCCACTGCTGGCCTGCTCTCTTTGCCTAAATAAATGGCAACTAAAACATACGGGGAAGCAGCTTTTTGCTTCCACGGGCCGTGGAACAAACTCCCACTGTACCTTCGACAGGCAGCCTCTGTAGACATTTTTAGAGCACAGCTCAAGACCCACTTCTACACTCTTGCTTTTAATTGATCCTTATTGTCTCCACCAGGCCGAAGGCATGGGGAGAGAGTATGTTTTGCACTCCGTCCGTCCGTCCGTGTGTCCGTGTGTCCGTGTGTCCGTCCGTGACAAGCTAATCTCGGCCACCGTTAACCCGGTCGATGCCACATTTTGCACACACACTCCCTGGATGCCAACGATGAACCTCTGCCCCAAAATTTCCAGAACGGCCTGTTATAGCGCCACCAGGAGGCCGCTTTGTGCAAAACAAGTTTTTGCACAGTACACCTACAGATTTTGTCCAAAAATCCCGCAAATCGTTACACAGTATCTCCATAGTCATGTGCTCAAGACGGATGTGTCTGATATTTCATATTCCATCCTAATTGGCTTAACATTGGCTTTCAAATTTTGCAGGATTGGCCTGTTTTGAACAAAAAACCTCAAATCATGAACGCAGCGTGCAATTTCACGTGAAATCTTTCACGCACTTTCCTACTAGGCTGAGGAATATAGCCCACCCATTTCACATTGCCCTGTTATAGCGCCACCAACAGGTGGATTGTGCATGCGTGCCATCAACACGGATCTGCACCATTTCCCATATTCCATCCTGATTGGCAAAGATTGGAACAAACAAACAAAAAACATGTTTATATTACTCCTAAATATTCCTATCCTCCTGGTGGAGACCTGTGCCCAGAAGGGCACTTTTTCTAGTTTTGTTTTGTTATTCATGTCCTCACTGTATTGCATTACTGCGTTTAATGTTTATGCCTTGCTTTTCTTTTCTTTCTTTCTCCATTGCTCTGTAAAGCACTTTGAGCTGCATTTCATGTCATGAAAGGTATATACAAATAAAGTTTTAATATTATTATTATTATTATTATTAACTGGGCCAAAAACGTTTGGGAACAAACACATCATAGAGCGCCACCGAGTGGCGCGCTACGAACGACTGACATAGAAACATAGCTTTTTCAGAAAACTGTCAGGATGTAGAAGACATTTTTAGAATCTGATCTCAGGTCAAAATGGGTTAAGGCAACCTGCCGGTTCCACGCGCTGCACAAGGTGCCCTTTTTTCCACTTTTTTTCACTTTTCACCTGCCCCTCTAAATGTCTGTGCACAAACACACATGCCATATAATGCTTAATACCGCCATTATGTGAGCCTCATCATGCTCGTCTATGAGCGACCTCCTCTCTGAGCCAGCAGAGCGGAGGGTTGCATAACATTAGTGCACTGCATTCCACGCTTCACACTTCTGCGCCAATAGACCAACACTTAAAGGGTAAGGGTTGTTTTCTTACATTATTATGGTCAAACTAGTCCAGTCCAGGAGTTATTTCGCTCCATTGTGCAGTTTTATAGAAAATAACTTTATAAAAATACCAGCCCAATGAGCCCATTGACTTACATTGTAGCGGGGAAACAGCTCTCAAATTCACTCTTTTAGCACATGAACGAACGCAACAAAAGCTGATTCTGACAGTTTATGACATCAGGAAAACTCATGCGGTTTTATTTTTGTGTTTTAACGTATATTTATAAAGGTACTATTTTGTTTGGAGAGACACTGAAGCTGCAATGCGGTCTTACGTTTCCGGTTTCATTTGTAAACAAGGAAGCACGCTGGCTGCCTGTGTTGTACGCTGAGAGCACCCAATCCATCTGCAGTCGAGCCGTACCCGACAGACACCCACGGCAAGCAGTCATAAGTTTGTAGGCTTACGATACTTTTAGAACGGAGGATGAAGTGCGCTGTTCCAGGTTGTTGCAGTTAGAGTTGGACCAATCGGATCGTAGTACCGCGTCACGTGAAAACAGAAGTGATTCGGTTGGCGTAAGGCCCGTAAGCATACCTACCAGATCTTCTTTCTACACAAATTAGTCAAAACAAGACAACGTTGACATTTTTTATTAAAAATAAAACCGCATGAGTTTTCCTGATATCATAAACTGTCAGAATCAGCTTTTGTTGCGTTCGTTCATGTGCTAAAAGAGTGACTTTGAGAGCTGTTTCCCCGCTACAATGTAAGTCAATGGGCTCATTGGGCTGGTATTTCTTATAAAGTTATTTTCTATAAAACTGCACAATGGAGCGAATTAACTCCTGGACTGGACTAGTTTGACCATAATAAGGTAAGAAAACAACCCAAACCTCCAAAAAAGTGGTCTTACCCTTTAACTAAAAGCAATCTGCTCTGTCCATTTACCCTGGCTGTGCCATTCTCTACCACTACATGTGAAGGGTACAATAATGGGTTCAAAAACACAGCTGAAACATGACGACGTGTCAAATCCTGCAATTTCCTTAAACGCAACTGGACTGGAGCCGCCCGAAGGGCGGCGACATTCTAGTTTGATTACATTTATTCAGTGGATAAATTAACATACCGGTAGAAGATTTTACTGTGTAGCTTGTATTTTAATGAACACAGATGAGTAATTGTTAAATAATTGGCAGTGACAAATGGAGGCCAGAATATGGCAACTACAAGCCTACAGTAGCTGCTTAACAGCTGCAATCCATTGTCCAAGACATCTTCTCTAAACATATTTTGTGACTATACAGGATCAATTATGGCCTACACCACTTTTCTATTGTGAGCGCCACGGGTAAAAATAAACGTAGCAGTAAAGACCAATATAACCACACACGTTTGGCCTCCTGCTGCGTGTTCACTCCCCGAGTCGTTTGCAGACGGCTGTAATTGCACACGGAAAGGATGTCTGCCTTTAGCTCTAATAGGATAAAGATACCAACGTATGGCACCTCCCATGGAGTCAGGCCAGGATAAGTGCTACTTCAAAGTTTATGTTTCACATGGCTCCTCTCTGACGGGGCTGTAGAGGGCATGATGGCACAGCAGGTGGTGGAATAGTACTCGCTACCTATAAGTAAAAGTGTCAATGCTACATACTCAGTGAGCTTGTAGATCTGCTATTTTCAAATGGCTGAAATGTATAGGGCTGAAGGTGTTAGTGTATGTGTTGTAATAATAATCAAATTTCAAAAAAGTAACTATAGTAACTAAAGTTTTCAAAGAAATGTAGTGGAGTAAAAGTACAATATTTGCCTCTGAGGTGTAGTGGAGTAGAAGTTAAAGTATTAAAATTTTGAAGTAAAAAAGTAAAAGTACCTCACTTAAGTAGAGTACTTAAGTAAATGTTAAGTAAAAGTAAATTAGTTACTTTCCACCACTGCTATAGAGTACCTGACGGCACTGTACAGTCACTCAGCAGGGCCAAAGTGTTCCTATTGTGACTTTGTGCATTAAGCCGTGCTGAAGTGAAATGCTGAAATGATCAGGACTGTTTTTTTTTGTTGTTTTCTGTTCAGTTTGGTTGGTTTAATGGTTTGGTCTCTCTTCCCTCGGGAAGTGTTTTCTCCGCTTGTCCGGTTGTCGCCACAGGAGACCAGACTAACAGCCTGACTCTCAGAGTCAAGGAACCATATAGTGGGATCAGAACACACAGGCAAGTTTAGGTGTTGGGTGTCTAATCTGAACATCATTTAGATCAGTGGTTCCCAAAGTGGGATACGGGGACCCCCAGAAGCCCTTGAGAGGGGGTTCCAGGGGGTCCCCAGCTAAATTATAGTTTGGAACCAAATGGACCCTTATTAGGTCTGTAACTCTGAGAGTGTATAAATGGAACCAAATGGACCCGTACGGGTCCATTTGGTTCCATTTATACACTCAGAGTTAAATTAACATTTTTTTTACAACATACATCGGGTCCCAAAGATGCCATTAAATGGGGGGTCTGTAGACTAATATGCATGTCAAACTGGGAGTCCTTGAAATTAAACGGGCTGAGTATCACTGCTAGAGTCGTACAAATCTTCTCTTATGGGGTCTCTTCAAATGGGGTTCTGCGTGCTAATTAGTGTCAATTTGGGAGTCCTTGACATGAAAAGGTTTGGGAACCACTGAGTTAGATGAGAGCAACGAATGACTACTAATGGTAGAGGTCACACAGCATGTACTGTACCACACAGCATGTACCTACACAGCATGTGGTAAAAAAAAGTACCCTGAGATTGCATGCTAAACAGCTATGTATATGCACTATGCACACGAGAGAAAGGGTTACATACAATACAACAGCAGATTGGCAAGACAAGCAAACCATCTCTCTATTTTCCAACTCCGTCCATGTCATGCACTCCCCGTCATTGGCAAGCCCCACTGTTGGCCTGGGGACGGCAGAGTGTGTGTCTCTGATGCAAGGGGTGTGCATCTCAACCGCCCATTCAATATGCATGTGTTTGATATGTGACCAACAGTCCCTTGCATCCAACTGTCAACAGATTAATGTGTTTCAACTCAGCCCTGTCTTGATGCAATGTGTGAAGCAGTGCAATAGAGCGTCGCAGTCCTGCCCCCGACGAGGGCCCAGGAAATAATTCCCCGTTAATGTTCCCCATAGACTTTTCAAAAAGTATCTATTTAAAGATGTTTACGCCGCGGACAAAGTCAAGTCTTGTTGTGACAACTGACAAATCATGACAATAAATGGGGTCAGTCATGACCATAAAGCCTCTGATTCTGTGAAACAAATTAAATGAAAAGCGCTAAACAAAGGGTATTTATTAAATGCAGTATATCATATGATATATACCATTTAATTATATTACAATTAAATAGTCAATCATTTTCGCACAGAATCAAATTATCATATTTTGGTAAGTCTCTATGGTGGAATAAGAAAACCACACCCACTGCTATGCCCTATTTTATGAGTGATAATTGCGGCATTTTTCCGTCCGTGGTCGTCAGCGGCCATATTCACTGTAGCCCAGATCCCAGAAGATGTGGATTACTAACGTTAGTTGGTTATCAGAGACATCACAAACACTCACAGCATGAGGTGATGTTATTGCTAAATGAGAAAATACAAGACCAACCTTAATTATGCAATGTGATATTACAGAGTGGAAAACAGAAGCACTTCAGACAAGCTTTGACATATATTGCATTTAATTCAATGAGACAATAACTACCAAACTTTAGCTTAATAAGCACAAAGGGAGACTGTATAACGCAACAGGATAATGCTACCATGGCATGTATTTGTAAACTATACTATTGTATCCTGTCACAGCACTACTGGAAGTGTTATATATACACCTCATAGTAAGTACATGCCTATAGACTATACTGTATCTAAAACAAGTCTGAGCTTTAAGCAGTCATGCTGCGGCCATTATCTCCATTAGGATTTTTGTCTATTTTATGATATATATACTGTATCTTATTATGAGGTGAGCACATGACATCACAGCACAGGCCAAGCTTGTTGTTTTCACCATAGTGTCATGGTATGCAGAAAGTTTAACCCAAAAGCAGAGCCAAACACAGGAACCAAGTTACGGTATTTATTCACAATAAGTGAGTGGGAAGGTAGCATAAAACAAACTGAAATGAATGCTGAGAAGAGCGGGCATGGCAGGCGGCAGGCAGACAACAAGCAGTGTGGAAGGCATGCTACGTCACGCTGCCACTAAAGTGACTACTGGCCAATCACAGCTTTTCCGGGACTTCAGACCCAAACATGCGCTCTGTGACGCACGCTCATGGCTTCGCAAGGAATCTCGGGAAAATGTTGCCCTAGTCCCTTGAGCACATACGCTCCAGAGCCGGAAGGGGCATCATTCTATACCTTTATATGTCTATGGTTTTCACCACATTCTAAATGGAAAAGTGGTAGGTCACCTATCATCTTACAGGTTTTATTATACACATCTGGCCCTGGGCCTTGAAACGACATAAAGCTGCAGACTGGACAGCTTTTATATGCACCTCTGGAAAGATTTAATCCAACACATGGTGAGCAAAGTAATTACTGCCATCAGTGGGAAATAAACCATAGTAGAACAGCAGTGTAGGAGGCCTGTTCACTAGGAGTGGTGATGTTGGGTCGTCTATTTGCGCTACAACCGGTGGCTTATTTAGCTGTGTTTCAACCAAACGGGCACGAGCCACCACAGGGCCCCCTGTAGGAAGATTTTTGTTTTCTTTCCCCAAACAGTGAGTCTTAAATTGTTGCCTTGTGTCATTGATCTACTATGCATTTAAAACAGACAGATGGCATATTTCAGCACCGTTATAATTGGACAGCTCCGAAACGCAGGAGTCAACTCAGGACATGCAGACACTGAGATAAACTATTTTGAGCACCGCAAATATTGTTAAGATATTTCTACAGCTCCTTTGAAAAAAAGAAAAAAGTCTAATCACAGTGTGGCTTCCTTGTGCAACTGAAAAAGGCTCTAAAGTCAGTTAGGGAAATTAATATTCAGATATACAGTATGGCAAAAGGGCCAGCCACACCACGATAACTAAACTGTAACTACATTGTACATTCACTGTCATCGTTAGTTGTGGTGTGGACTGCCATTCACTTAATTTAGAATAAGTCTTGTCTTATTGGGTTAAATATTACAATAACTTCTGCAAAGAGGGATTTGCGGAGAACTAGCGAGAGAAGTGCGTTTATCTAGCAATCTAGTAGAGAGCTTCTTTCCGAAGCGTTTTTTGATCTTTTCATTGGTTCAATATCTTCGAAACAACACACAGACGTAAAGGGTGTTTAATAGCGTTAATTTATTTAAAATAAACTGCAGTCCGCACGTACTGTCCTACAACAGTGCTAGGCAGAGATGGAGACGTTTTATCCAAACTAAATTCAGACAGGAGGATGCACTAAAAAGCCCTAAACCCCTGACTAGAGCCACTGAAATCCTACGCAGGGCCGGCTATCTAATCAATATCAATGAACCACCATTGATTTCTTCCTCCCAAAAGAAAGTACTAAGCTAAGCAGGTGCAAAACAACAAACTATATGCTTTGAGTAAAAGATTGAAAGGAAACGAGTAACTAAAATGAAGAGATGCTCCATTCTGGACAATTGATGTTTTTATTTTAGACTGCGACACACACACACACACACACACACACACACACACACACACACACACACACACACACACACACGCGCGCGCTCCCGATGTGCTAGTTGGTGCCTTGCATGGTTTCCGCTGCCATCGGTGTGTGAATGTAATGCACAATCTCTGTAAAGCGCCTTGGATAAAGGCGCTATATAAATGCACCATTTACCATTTACACACACTCTTGACAGGACATTAGTGTGTCGTTATCTGCAGGGGATGAGTGAAAGTCACAACCTTCCCAAAGTCCCACTCCAGTGACGGTCAGTGGCTCCGGATGTGTTTCTTCACCGACGGTGCATGAAGAGCCATACAGAGTGTCAGAGATGGGGAAGTAGATGCAGACAGATCAACAGAGAGAACGAGGCCGTGTTAAATAGAGGGAGGAGGACAGTGTTAAATAGAGGGAGGACGACAGTGTGCTGCCGTAAATAATGAGTTTGGGGAGCATTTCATGTCCCCAATCCTTCCTCTGTTTAGAGAGGTTAGTCACCCTAATTTATTTTTAATTAGCATCTGATATTGCGTGCGTGCGCGTGCACACACACACACACACACACACACACACGTTTGATAACGCACAGAATGTCCTTCATGGTCAAGCATAGTATGTGACTTGCAGCTTGCCCTGTGATTACAGAATGCAGGTATTTTGACCTGAACATAAGCCTCAACAACAATAATTACACTTGCATACAAAATACTAACATGTAAATAATTCATAATTGAGACATTGATCAATTTCTATAGACTCTATAGAATCAAACTTATTCCACCCATGATAGTGTATGTGTGCACACGTGCACATATGTACTGTAGTTAACTGTAACTTTTAAGTTAGTAAGTAGAACGTAAGAGAACCAATGGGACCTATGAGCCCATCTCATTTTTCCTCAGTGTGAGGCAGCTTGTTGTATAAGTACATTATATACTCCATGGGCATGACACCAGTATATCCCCCCCTAACCCTTGGCACAGAGTGCAAAGCAGGCATTGAGTTCCAATTTTATAGTCTTTGGTATGACTTGGCCTGGGATTGATTCAACGCCGACCTCCACATCTCAGAGCAGACACTCTAACCACAAGCTGGATGCAAGCATACAGTATACTATACTGTAAGCAGTACCGTATGCGTATGGGCTGCTGACTTGCATTACAGAAGCAGTTCCTCCTCAGAGAACCAGTGGCTGGCAGCTGCTCGCGACACACAGAGCACGTCGGACATAATATGGGAGTATAAATATGGATATGTGATGCGAGTGTAATGTTGAAATTAAAGTCTACTATTCGGGACCTATTGTCAATTTACACAACAGGCTGTGCTATGTGATCATTGCCACAACAGTGATAAAATGAAAACATAACACTTGAACTGCAGTAGCCAAATTTCAACCAGCCAAAATTCCGCCTTCTCCGCTCCCTCCATTGGCTCCCGGGTTACTGCCTGCACAGTACAAAACACTGATGTTGGCCTACAAAGCAATCAAAGGTATGGCACCCCCATATCTTCTAAGTCTGATCAAACCCTACAACCTGCCCACTCACTCTGATCAGCTAACACAGGGAGGCTGCCAGAACCTTCACAAAACAGCCGGGACAACGCTCCACACGTCCCAGACTCTTCTCCCTTGCAATCAGAACTGCAGACTCACTCCCAATCTTCCGCCGTAGTCTGAAAACAATTCTTCAGACTCCACCTTAGCCTGCAGCTCCTCAGACTCCACCTTAGCCTGCAGCTCCTCAGACTAAAGTTCTCAAACTCTGCCCGAACCCGACCGGTACCGACCCGAACCGACATTTTCGGGCCGGGACCAACAATTATGCTAATTAGTCGGGCCGGGCAGAGCCTCGGGCTCAGTGATTTTCCTTGATTTGTTCTCTTTCTCCTTTTTTCTTTATTATAATAAAAATAGCAATTCTGTTATTTGTGTAATGTGTAGGCTATAGCCTACAAGTATGTATTTATTATGAAGAGGGCTGCGCTATCGGCGATTCACTTAATTGTGACAGGAGGAAGACGGAGGAGTGGAGGCGGGGGGCTTGGCGCAGTGCACTGGCATTTCAGACTTGCATACTGACTGTGTGCAGGCATGACCAGAGAGAAGTGAACGGTGGGGTTGTTGTTTATACCGCTGGCTGGCCTCTGGTAAGCAGTGGATGGTTTGTAAACTTTGTAGGCTGTTTGTTCTTTTGGACCCCGTACAGGGACGATACTTCTTGGTCTTGGACATAGCTGCTTCACTTCAGAGGAAACTAAGGGGAGCTACTCACCACCACCACTGGAAATGGAATCCATTAGAATGATATGGAACATTAACAGTCCAACGTGAGCTACATAAATCCTTTATTTCGGCGATAAGTCCATTGAACTCCGTTCACTCTCACAGTGACTCACAGACACACACTTTATTATTTTATTATTTTTAGTCAGGCTTTATCGGGTTTCGGGCCTAACATTATGGTAATTTTTAGGGTCGGGCTGAGCTTCGGGCCGACCCAGTTAGGGCCGGGCCTTAATTTTTGGGCCCGTTGTCCGTTGAGAACTTTACCTCAGACTCCACCTTAGCCTGCAGCTCCTCAGACTCCACCTTAGCCTGCAGCTCCTCAGACTCCACCTTAGCCTGCAGCTCTTCAGACTCCACAGACATATGTTAGGATCTTATAGCTTCCTTATATACTTGATGACTATTTCTATGCATTTGATGCATCACCATCAGTCGCTCTGGATTAAGAGTGTCTGCTAAATCCATCCATCCATCTTCAACCGTTTATCCGTAGTCGGGTCGCGGGGGCAACAGCTCCACCAGAGTGCTCCAGACTTCCCTCTCCAGAGCAACATTAGTGACTTCCTCCTGGGGGATCCCGAGACGTTCCAAGGCCAGTGAGTCGATGAGTTTCCTCCAACTGCGCCTTGGTCTGCCCCGGGGTCTCCTCCCAGTGGGATGTGCGTCGAGGACCTCCCTAGGAAGGCGCCCGAGAGGCTTCCTAACCAGATGCCGGAACCACCTAAACTGGCTCCTTTCCAGGCGAAGGAGCAGCGGTTCTACTCTGAGTCTCTCTCGTGTGACTGAACTTCTCACCCTATCTCTAAGGGAGATGCCAGCAGCAGCAGCGAAAACTAATTTCGGCCACTTGTATTCGCGACCTTATTCTTTCGGTCATGACCCACACTTCATGACCATAGGTGAGAGTAGGAACGAAGATTGCTCGCTAAATGCCTATGGTAAATTGATGCTAAGAACACCATCTCATTAATATTGCATTCATACAATGGTGTCCAACTATAGTATGTATTGTACTAGTTCCTTATGCATCAACGATTCCAATAGCATAGAACGTCGTGTTAGCTACACATATTTCCATCTGTGTTACCATGGAAATGTGCTGTATTCATGTGTCATATTTTATTTGAGCAAAGCTGAGGTATGCTTTATCAAGATTTGATCAAGGCTTTTTCCAATCATAATGTGTGACTGGAAGCACCCGTTGTAGTCTAATCTGATATATTCTTGGTTTCGTGCCGTCACTCTGAGCTTGTAGAGCTGCTATTTTCAGCGTGCGACACCAGCATGCAACTGTGTATAAACCATCCTTACGATGTACATCAATCTCAATCAATCTTCTATAATCCAAATGTTTCTTTTCCACAGTCCTGCCCTCCTATACTTCCCTCCCTCATTCCCTAGTTCTCTGTCTTCATCTCTTCACTTGCCCCATCTTTTATGGTATTTAATTATTTTCTTGTCCAACTCACTCAGCAGGTCTCTGATGTGATCAGTCCGTCTGTGATCATTGGTGGACGTGTCCTGTCCCATATAAGCTATGGGACAGGACACGTCCACCAATGATCACAGATGGACTGACGGCACCTCCCCCTCTGATCTAAGCACTCAAAGTCCCCTGGCTTGAAGATGGCAGCACATGGCATGAGCAGGGCTAGGAGAAAGGGAGTGAGTTAGAGAGAGAATGCCAGTAGCTTCATATGGAAAGGAGGTACGGAGAGAGTGAAGAGATAAGAGCCAGAGAAAATCCTTTTCGACTTGGGAACAAAATCCTCCAACAATGCAAATGAAATATTCTCGTCACACAGTTGAATTTGTAAGCACAGGGGGAGATGTAAAGCTGCCATGTGTGTGCCGTGCATAGGGAGGTGTTGTGTATGTGTGTGGATGGGTAGCTTAAAGAGGATAATATCTCCTGTCTGCATCACTGTCAAGCCGCTGTGCGTGGGCGCGTGGATGAGTTGCCTGTTATGTAGCTTGATCAGGTTTGATTGGAGTCTCCCACAGTGCAAAATGTCAACAGGCGGTGGTTGGCAGCATCCCAGTTTGAGTGGTCAACGCTTACGGTAGATATAGCAGTATCGAAGGTAGGTAATGAACCCCCTCCCTCGAGTTGATGAAGGGCACTAGCTTGGAAGCCTCGTCTGTGCTCACTGTCACAAGCAATAATTACCACCGAATCTAAGCCAATCTCCTCCTCTGATTGGAGTCATTGTATCAGAGGCATGCTCAATGACAGAACAGTGGAGGGCTTTAAAAGCCAGAATCACTGCCACTAGAATCCCAATCAAATGAATGTGCCTTCCCTTCCCGCGAGCACAGGAGAGACCTGTCCTTATACATACTGAGTGGATAACTATCTGATACAATAACGGCATTAAGATTTGCTATTTTCAACAGATTTTGTACACATTTTGAACCACTTTGGCCAAATGGGACATTCTGCAATACGAGTACTTTTAGTACTTTAAGTACATTTTGATGCCGATACTTTTGTACTTTTACTCAAGTTCATTTTCAATTCCGTACTTTTACTTGTAACGAAGTTGTTCTAAATTGCAGTATTGGTACTTCTACTTAAGTAAAACAATTGAGTACTTTTTCCACCACTGTGTATATATACTGTATATATATGGCCCGGGCTGCAGCCCACCATAGCCCAATGGTTAATCCGGCCCTGGGTATACCCAGAGTAATCTAGTAAGAGAGTGGTGACACGCTTTGATCTCGCCGCAAAGCGGGTGCCTATGGGCTATAGTTCCAATCATTGCTCCTATGGCTGGAACTATTCCATTGGGATAGAATGAGCAGTTCCGCATTCCATTGTTACAATGCGAGTCAACGGGAGTGTCATTACTCTTTTACTAGATTACTCTGGGTATACCCTGGTGTAATGGAGAAGTGCCTCTGATTTCCCGCCAACAAAATGGCAGCATTGTATCTTCCAGAGAGAAGCTGCATCTCACAGCATAATTAATCCTTGGAATGGGCCATTACATAAATCATTGAAACAACCTCCCAATTCAGAGACCCCTACTTCATAAATTATCAAATACATGTACTGTAGCCGTGAGCACACATGGCACAAACTCAGATACATTTGCAACAAAAACATCCTCTCACAGGAACACTCGAACACCCCTCATAACGAAAGAAAACTCTCAAAATTCTCATAAAATAATCCTTTCCTCCCAACACGCAGTATGAACCAGTGATAATGTAGGGATGTTTGGTAGCAATGAGGGAAAGGTGTTTTGTTGCCGACTTTATACAGAGCAAGTCACCCGTGCAAACGGGCGTTCATGATTTGAGGCATTTTGTTCCAAAGATGTGTTTTGAATAAATCAACATGCTGGTGGCGCTATAAAAGGCTAATGTGAAAAGAGACTACACACAGATGGACAGAGTGCAAAACAGCCACAGACAATAACTCTGCTCTGCAATTACTTCATAAAGGTCAGAGATGTTCAGTCGCCACACCTTTTTGCAGGTTACAGGTTCAAAACACAAAATACATTAAAATATTCTGCCATGTTACTGTGGTAACATGGCAGAATATTGACAGCTTCTAAATAGGGAACTAAGTTGTGGTTCCTGAGATGAGTGATACATTTTTTGTGAAATTTATATTTTATTATTTTGTTTTGCATTTTTTTTTTTTTTTTTTTCTAGAACTCTTGTATCGGTATTATGGTATATTGGTAATATGTATATGATGAACTGACTCAGCTAGGCAGTCTAGTGTTGTTTTTGACAGCTAATTTATATTTAGTCTTTTGACAACAGGTGAGTCACCTGAAATGTTTTACTTTTAGTCTAGTTTTAGTTAGACTAAATATCATAAGATTTTAGTTGACTAAATATACAGTTGATTCAACTAAGATAATATTTTGGCGGGCAGTGAACATGTTGTGAACATGTAGTGTAGAATAGATCAGCTACTTCCGGTCAGTGACTGAGTTACACCCACGCGCACCCATAATGACTTGTCTTAGTTCTACTCGTTCTACACAAGACTTGGGCAGGCAGACCCTTTCAATTAATACACAGAACCACTTAGTAATCTGTCTGTGGCTCAAATATTAAAACTGGAGATGTTCTTGCTCATTTGTTTGCTGTGACTGAATGCATCCCAGCTCTGTCTCAGTCTTACTCACTCTCTCACTCACTATGAACTCACAATGTAAAGTGAGGTTTGAATTCCCGTGGCCCTGAGATCTTTCTTTTTAAACTACAGAAGTGTAGTCATTGCCACACTCCAGATTAAGCCCCCCCACACACAGCCCCAACCCTCATCGATCGCCTAATCTCGGGGTGACGGAGCAGAAAATAAAGAAATGGACATGGAACAGCTGAGGGGGTAAAACTTTCATGGTCTTTTCATTTTATAATAGCTTCTTTGGACACTATCTGGCTATTGAAGAATGCTTTCAAACGTCTTGATGAATTGAAGAGTCCTTTGTTTCATTCCCTAATTTCCCTTGCCGTTTGAACAGCAGCAAAAGGGCAATTTAAATAAGGTGCATGAGGTTTTTCTTTTTTTCCTGTCTCCGGATGCACTTCGTCAAAATAGCAAAGTCTCCCGAATGCCTTCTATGTCAAATCCAAGCGGATGCACTCAAACAGTCAAACCTCCACCACTTTCATTGCAGGGGCCTTTCATCGTCTCTTTATCCTTCCAATTTAATTAGAGCTCTGCTGTCTCGTCTCTTTCATCTCCTGTCCAACACAGATCAATTCTTCATGGCGCAGATCCCCAGTCAGCCTTTTTAAAGAGGCACCATATTTGGATGCGAGATGTTCAAGGGACCCAAACACAACCATACGTTCTTCTGAGATCAATACATCCGTGCTTGTGTATTTTTTTATTCCCTGTTCTTTAGTTTAGCCTATGACACTTTTGTGATCTACAAGGACCAAAAAAGAGATAATACAAATAAGCAAATATCTGTCCAAAAAGTATGGAAAAAAAACAGAATATCACGTATTGAAATGATTTGGGATAGACGACTAATATTAAATGATGGAATGGAATGGTCAAGCTATAATTTATTGTAATTTGAATACTTGCATATTGTAATGTAAAGGCCCTGAAACACCAAACTGACTTGTCCCAACTATTACAGAGATACAGACTATGTCCAGAGATCAGATTGGGAGATATTTGGTATTAAAATGTGCTAAAAGTTGCTCATGCATACACACTACACAGACTATACAGTCAGTCTATGGCACATTTCTGTGCCTGGTTGAGAGGAACACCGTGCAGTCGAAGAGGTCCGGTGGTCAGATAAATGTTCGTCCCAAGCCCGGCCCGAAGCCCGAGGAATATGTGACAAACTGGGCCCGGCCTGAAAGCCCAACATCTTTATGTCTCTTCATTAATATTATTGCCAATGCCTATTCATGAAGAACAATTGACCCATTGTCAGCCTTCTGATTGGTCCCTGACTGACTAACCAGCAGGCTCTTTCTGCCTTGTTCTGCCCTCATGGTTCCGCCTTATGGTTGTTTATGTGGAATTTGCTAAAACATAATTTATGTCCAGTCACTATAATGCACCTGAGATGTTTCTTTTTACTGAGAATAAGTTTCAAATAAGAATTGTACCCTGAATATCAATATGAAGTAGGGATGCACCGATCCGATACTTGTATCGGAGATCGGCGCCGATCCAGGCTAAAATTCTAGATCGGGTATCGGTGGCAAATGGGCCGATCCATTATCCGATCCGATCCGATCCGATAATTATGTGTAATTACAGTATGAAAACAACTCTACCTCCTCTGTGACACAGCAGTGTAGTATTGACAGTATAACATGTGGAATGCAGCCAGGCTACCCTGCTCACACATTAACCTGGTCTAATTGTTGCACAGTTATTTAATAAATAATTCAGTGCATTTATATCTGTGTTACATTTTGTTTTACAAAGTTGGGAAAGTAATGTTTAAGTCAAGCCTTGATAATAAATAATAATAATAATAAAACTTTATTTGTATAGCACCTTTCATGACATCAGATGCAGCTCAAAGTGCTTTACAGAACAATGGAGAATAAAATAAAAGCAAAGCATAAAAGAAAAGCAAGGCAACGACATTAAAAAACAAGCAGTGCAATACAGTGAGGACATGAATAACACAAAATATAAGATCACTTAAAGGCAATGTTGTAGAAGTGGGTCTTGAGCTGAGCTTTAAAAATGTCTACAGAGGCTGCCTGACGAAGGTACAGAGGGAGCTTGTTCCATGCCGATGGCCCGTAGAAGCAAAAAGCTGCTTCCCCGTATTTTTTAGTTGCCATTTTTTTAGGCAAAGCGAGCAGGCCAGCAGTAGAAGACCTTAGCGGGCGGTTTGGGACATATTCAGGCAAGCAGTCATGTAGGTAGGAAGGTGCGAGACCATTGAGGGCTTTATAGACAAGTAAAAGAATTTTAAAATCAATCCTAAAAACAACCGGAAGCCAGTGCAGTGATGCCAAAACTGGAGTAATATGTTCTCTCATCTTAGTTCTAGTTAAAACTCTGGCTGCTGCATTTTGGACAAGTTGCCTTACACAAAATAATGATTCCAGACTCCACACAGTGAGGCATACAGCTTAATAGGTTATTACGTTTCTTTGTGGGGGGTATCGGATCGGTACTCTGTATCGGCATTCGGCAGATACTGGACCCCCATGTATCGAAATCGGTATCGAATGCCAAAAAGCCGGATCGGTGCATCCCTAATATGAAGCAACTGAAAAATAAACAAATCATCCCGGCTGTTTCACTATATATGGATATGAAGACCACCGAGAGAAAACACTGCAGAATTAGTTACATTTCCGCTAGAAACAGACTATCAAATATAAGGGACTGACTTTCATAGACGATACATGGAAGCATAATTGGTGTACAGTTTGAAAAGGTAAATGCAATGTGATTTGCTTCTGCTTCATCTCCAGGTGTGCTCATTCTATGACCAAATGAAAAACTGCATTGCATTTTCATTTTCAAATAGTACACACGCCAATTTGAAAATTAAAATGTTCTTCTTTTTCATTCTCCACACCTGGAGATGAAATGTAAATGCTATTGCATTTTAGATTTATTCTTGTCCCAAGAAATGCGACTCTTATTTCAATTGACTTTTTGTATTTGCCATTTCATTTGAATTGTGGCAGCTTTATACTTCTATAGACCCTCCTCCCCCCCCCCCCCCCCCGAGAATATCGCCAAGACAGTTTGTTTATTTTTGTACCACAATTCTTATACTGTATGAGATTTTAAGATGACCCCATGTTATTCTCCATAGAGAAAAACGTCCATGTACCAGGAGATGAGGTGACGTCAGGACTTCGGCGCTCTATTCTACCTTTTCACAACTAGCAGTTGTCCCCGCCCATCAACTGTCCGACTGCAGTGCCTTTGATGTGAGTAGGTGCGTTGATTAGTGACAGACTGGTTGGTGGCTGATGCTGAAAAGACGTAATAGTGGGGCCTACCAATGTAGCCTGACAGTGCATCGTGAGTTTGAGTCCCGTTCCTGACGACCTTTGCTGCTTGTCTCTTCCCGTCTCCCCCGTTTTCCTGTCCATCTTCACTGAAAACTATCAATAAGGCAATAAGGCAGAAAGGCCTAGATCAATTTTTAAAAAGACAAAATAAATGTTCACCAGATGATCCGCCTACTTGAGAATTTCTAAGCGCAAGGTAGAACAGAGACGGCGAGAATGGCTGTAACTAAACTACAAACCTACTGCTTTGAAAACAAAACATGAATATGAATACAGTAATATAGTAAGCACAATATTTCTTTATTCTTCAGATGAGGTTTGGCCTTACAGATCACAATGCGTGTGCTCCGTTTAGTCTGTTTTCTAATCATGTAGTCGATTAAAAAACATCAGTAAACCAGCATTGAAATGTATCACATCCCTAGATGCGACAATAAACAGAATGAATAAGATGAAATCTAACCCAAATAAATCACTAATCCTCCATGTTTGCTATGTGAACAGGTCTCCTGTGGAGTGACTCCCACAGCTATTAAATATTATTATTTGCCTTCTCAGATATGCATTTCATGTGACTTGAATGTGCCTACTTCACAACTGATTATGGTCCTCTCAGGTCAGGATGAGAAAGCATGCGTTTAAACCATTAGGCAGTTAATTAATCAGAGCACTCGGCATTACACCATGGATTCTCAAATTATAACAGTTAGACATTTCCCCAAAGTGTGTGAGAAGAGCCTCTGGTGTGATATATCACTGTTTAATTACAGTAAACTTACAATTACATCCATCAATTCCAGTGCGAGGAAACTCAACACAAACTGCCTTTAGTTTAACAAATTAGACTTTAAAAATGTCAAATGGAATTCTGTGCAGAGCCCTTCGTGGGACTGTTTCCTTCTAAGCCCCGCTCCCTGACTGCGTGTGACCTTAAGACTAGGGATGGAGCTCATTAATTTTTATTGATACAAGCACCTTATAGATCGGTCAAGTATATTTTGACAGGAGATGACAAATTACAAGTATCTTTTACTATGGCCTTCAAATACAGTACTTTTCTAACAGACGGAAGGTAATTGAGCTTTTTACCTTTGGAAAATAATATTGAAGAAACGGTTAACTAGTTAATATGTGTGCACATATTAAACAGTATACACATATTTTCGTCACTTTAAAAGTGTAATTGTGTTTACCTGGACAGTGCTAGTGCTGGTTGGCAGGTATCAATACACATTTCCACCGACATGTTGCATGGGAGATTAGATTTATTTCTTGATCGCCTCTAGTCTCGCTTGTTTAAACAGGTCATGGACCGCTATGCTCGATAACAGGCTTGATAAGTCCAAAGTTTATTTATACCGGGTAGTACTCCATAAGCTTGTTATCAGGTTTGTTCGGGTATCAGGTATCAAGCTCCATCCCTAGTTAAGACTCTTTAGTACTGCCCAGCCAGAAAGGTACTTGGTGCTCTTTATATTCCTCAGTAAAATTATATTTTATACTATAGCAAAGAGCAGAGAGACCAGGAAGCAAACTCTTAAGTTTATTTTCCTGTATACGATTATTTGACAAAGGTTCACAATCAAGTGTTTATTCATGTTGACTTCAATGGATTCCATTTATCGTCCGGGGCCAGTTTGCCTCCCACCGTCTAGAATGTTATCTGACCTCTGACCTCTCCTTCACAAATCCTTGGTTATTCTGGGACGTACTCCGGGATGTTTTTATATTTTGACCGCCCGCTTCTGCCTACATGGCAACTCAGAAACTGCCAGCTCCCACAGAATTTGTGTTGGCTCCTGCGGGACTTGCAGGATCCCATTGCCAAAGCAGGCCTGTAGTCCAGTGTATACTGTAGGAGTGTAGGTCAAACGTACAGTATAAAGGAAAAAAGTGAGCATCATGCAGAATTAAACAACGGGGCCAAAAGACACTGCCTCTGCATTGCGGATTGTAAACGGGCACATTTATCAATCCAGAACCCCTGCGGAGCACAGCAGCGTATGAACAGGTTTTCAAATATTTTCCCCCTTTTTCTATTTGCATTGTAGAATAGAATAGCATTACTTAAATCCTTGTTTCTTGTTTCCTTTGCCATTGACTCAGTCAATTTATTATTTATATATTTAGAAATGTTCAATTGTTCTCTTTACTTACAATGCACCTTTGTTTTTGTACTTGAAAGGGATATTTCACTTTAAAAAAAACGTTGGGTAATTTTATGGTCTACTCAGGCTAGTTATGGATCTTCTCATTTTCCTAAAGAATTATAAAAAATGAATGAAAAGGTTATTTTGAAAGTGAAATATCCAACCAACCTGGCATAACTATCTTGGGGCACGTTTTCAAAAAGCCCACAATGTGTCACAACGCAACATCTGGTAATGCAAACACCATACTGTAGTGTAGACCTATAGGTGGTTAAAGCACTCTTTACTTTTCCTAAATGCCTTTGGTAGCTGTAACATTGACGTGAATGTGAATGAATATCTCCACTGATTTGCTGTGTTTGTGCTGAAGACAGCTGCTGAGACGGGGCTGCAGCTGGAGGCCATACAGTAAGGCTGAGAACACCATCAGGAAATGCAAGTGAAATCCAAAACAAACTGCTGACTCTGGGTGGTAGTAGTAGTGTGCGTGTGTGTGTGTGTGTGTGTGTGTGTGTGTGGGGGGGGGGCAGCTGGATTAGCATCTGATACCCAGCGCCCTCAGATCTTCAAAAGAGAGCGCTTCAGCGGCCGTGACATAAGGTCCAGACTCCACGCGTCACTTTCTGCACTGCCACATAGGCTGACATGCCTATGACATGCACACGAGCGCACGCACACACGCATGACAACAGGGACCAGCTCTGTCACATACAGTAAAAGTGACACAGACAGACAGATGCACACATCTCCATACAGTATATACTGTATGAGCATGAAAGGGACAGATGGGGACAACGGGTATCACACAACCACCAAGTGGGGCATTCACGTTGTCATGAATTTAATTTTTGCGACAGGATATAATCCTTCAGACTGCAAACTAAACTCCCCCGCCCTCCTCAGGGAATAAGGGGTTACAATGACTTTTTTAAACGATGTTTACAGTCCATAAAATGAATGAATATGAATGAGACAGTTCGATTTCCGTACCCACAAGTTACAACATTATGTGTTTCATAGTTTTAGACCTAAGTGGTTGCACCGAACAGCGCTTGAATGCATGATTAGCTGTCCAAATCAGCTGTGGGTAGCACGTAGTTTAGCAGTCAAAACGTAGACAGTTAGAAACTGAGACAGTCCATCGAAATGCTTTATGCTCAACTTCATCAAGTGCAGCCTATTCCTGAGCGTCATATGTTAAATACAACATTTGTGTTGATTGACTCCTACCCATGTACTGTAACCAACAATATTTAGTGTGTTTCAACATTGGTGGTCTGTAGGCAATCTGCAATATGCTCAGGTTGCTCTGTTGATGGTGGTGATGCTGACTTAAGGTAGCTACACACCACACCGGCGATCAATGTCCGATCGCCAACCGGACATGTTTGGTCGGGTCCCGACAGGCTAGCCCGTCGTTAGCCCTGGGCTAGTGAATTGTTTTGGTCTCAGATACAGAGTTTTGGTCTCAGATACAGACCAGATCTATGAAAACAAGCTCAAAAGAATTAAGCGACCGGCTTCACCACTTGAGCCCTATTATATCAGCTAATTTCAAAAATAATCTTGAAAGCAAGCTCAAATAAGCAACTACACTCCAGAAATACGCCTGTAACTCTTGTGTAGTAACAAGCTGGGACAAGACATCTGCACTGGCATTCATTTAAATAAAATCAAAAATAGTGCCTGTTTATGCAGGACACGTATCACTGAAGCTGCATGTGAATACATAGACATGCAAATTTGGCACCTTTACGATCCAATGGTCTTTTCAATAAACAAATGAACACAGTGTTAAGTGTACACACGCAGATTCATAGCACTAATCGTTTGACAGACTATAAATAAACTAACAGATATTATGCAAACTTGTGACAAGAAGCAAAAGAGGCTTGCATGGGTAT
This sequence comes from Protomyctophum parallelum, assembly GCF_964188405.1. NCBI lineage: Eukaryota > Metazoa > Chordata > Actinopteri > Myctophiformes > Myctophidae > Protomyctophum > Protomyctophum parallelum. Next base: position 24,439,868 of record NC_139708.1, on the reverse strand, counting down.
TTGCTGATACTACATACCGTGCAAAGCCAAAGCTTCAGGGAACAGATGGGATGAAAGAAATGGAAAAAAATGGGAAAAAAAGTTATTGCTACAATAGGGAATGCAAGGCTGAAGTCACGGTAGCCCTACTATAGCAATAACTAATGAGACAGAGGTAGCTCCCACTTTCATAGGTAAAACAATGTATAGGTTGCACCAGGTATGTATCAATGGGTTTTAAATGCAAGGCATACAGTCCTGCAGTCTCTTGTCTGGAGCTTATTTTGTCAAGTTACAAGTCCTGCAGTTGGCGAATTGAGTCTGACTCACGACTGCGACCACTACTTATAGGCAAACCAGCATAAAGTGCAATCAATGGTGTGGCAGGTACTGTAGGGCATGGAGACAGATGCTATTTTGTCCACACCCGTGATGATGCCAAATGAACCATAAGCAGATGTCCACCCTCTAGGAGGTCCATGCAGCAGTAATGTCCTGTCCATGTGACGTGTCCATGACAAATGCTGTCTATAAAATGGGGCTGGTACCGAGTATGCTTCCAGCATATAGGCAGCGGATGAGCCTGACGTTTGGGAAGGCTCCAGGGTGAATTACTGACAATAAAATAAAATAAAATAAATGTATTTAATTAAATTATATGAATGCCCCAAAAAGGCTAAATAACAACAACAACAACAACACAACAAGGCTTCTGTTTCCAAATAAAATAAATATATTAATCAGACCACTTGAATGTGGGTGGCACGTAGGAAGCTCTGCCTGTCTGTTTATGTTTCTTCCCCCTTTTATCTGTGTGGATTGCTAACGGGCGGAATGGAATTACCCATGAACAGCACGGAAGCTAGAGTTCTTCTGTCTGTCTGTCAATCTCCGTTCCAGTTCAGTGTTGATTTATTAATGTTGCGCACCTGTGGTTCACGCAACACCTCCCTGTTGAAAAAAATAAGCGGTCCGGGACCGCTTTATTTTTCTCCCAAGTCAGTGTGAGTCGGATACCCAGTGCTAGCATTAGCTCCCACTACCAGGTCATCACTCCTCAGTCCTCACTGTACCGTAGGTAGCAGGTGGTTGGGTGTCTGTCAGTAGAAGGAGCACTCATTGTTGCTCCAGCGTTGCATGGCAGCTTCTGCCTGGATTACTATATTTTGCCTTGAAAGAAAATGTCCATTTTGCTTTCACAAATCCCGAAACACTTAATTTCTGCTTGCAAAAATTACGCTTCGTGACAGGATCAGGATGCGATAGGCAAAGGATTGTTTTTAAAAGCCTGCCGTAAATCATCCTGGTGCTGTACTGACACCTTCTTGTGGCGGCTGCAGCGACAATGACACCATAATCCAGCAATATATATCTACAACGTGCACAATAACCAGCAGTAAATTTGGGAATGCTTAGCCTTCTCTATAGCCCATGGTTTAGTATTAGAAATGTCCATTTCTCAGTCCAGTATCAGTATGAGGCATAAAAGGTTTGCGGATTGTCCTTCTAATGATATTCGTTCATTGGGGGACATTATAATACTGCTTTCTTATCCAGTCTCATGCTGCTGACTGGACACCCCCAGGGGTCTATACAAAGTCCCCTTACTTTTAAAAGAAATAGTCGATTTATAAATGTTTGTATTATAGAAGAGGGATGCTAGAGTTTATGTGGTTAAAGGGTTTTTGGACTTGTAGGAAATACATTAAATACATTAATATAGTTGTTGCAAAGGTATTAATTGATTGCCTGAGTCCCATGGAGGGAGTTCAGATCTTTTTTGGTGAATATTAAGTAGTTCCGGTAAATTGGTTGGGGTCATTAAAAAAGAAAAAAACCACAAAACATATTTTGTATTGTTGACCTATTTCGACCATATAGAGAACTTTCATTAAACTTTGACCCCTCTGTCTCTATCACTACACCAGCAGCAGCACAACAACATGTTTCAATGGATTTCTCCTCTCTTTCTCTTCCTACCTTGCTATACTGTTCCTAGACACAGCCTTGCACCTTTGTGTGAACAGTACAGACAGCCTAGCTAGTCTGAACTGATATAATGACCCACATATTGTTCCATTCCATACAGGTAAGGTACCCATTTTGGATCCTCGACATTGCAGCAACAAAACAAAACAGCATAATCTTATCTATCTACAAGTAAGACGCGCAAACGCGGGAAGCGAACGCAGCTCGTAAATTGCAATAACAATTAGAATAAATTACGTATTCTTTTTTTCTTTTTAGTTAGTAATTATTTTAAGTTTTCTACTGTGTGTGTGTGTGTGTGTGTGTGTGTGTGTGTGTGTGCTACAGCTGCGCCCTCTGGTGGCGGGCGGGTGGTGTCACAGCGGAACAGACAGACAGACACACACACAGACATGATCTGCAGGGTCTCATAGTTAGTGCTCATTGCATTCGCAATAAATGCAGCACGTCTCTGTCTGTCTGTACATCCGTCTGTATGTGTTTACGGCACGTAACTCGAGAACCGTTAGCCCAACAGACTTCAAATTCGACACACGCACTCCACACCCCCACAGCTGGGTGGGGCATGTATTTCCAAATTGCGAGTCAGTCGGATACACGTTTGCCCAGAACCACCACAAAAGGCTCTGGTCGGCCCGGACGGTTAGTTCAACTGACCGATCCCGACGGCCTGTGCCGCATGTCTCCCCCCACATCTCATGTCAGTCTACTTTCAACCTATCAATAAAGGCAGAAAAAGCAAAAAAAGACTGGTCAAACTCTGCAAGTGGACCTCACCTGCACATTCCATGATGTCACATTGAGATTAGGCAACACACTTCATATTTGGGCATGCCTCAGCCTGACACAGAACTCCATATATAGGAACTAGAAAAAGTGCCCCTCGGAGCACAGGTCTCCACCAGGCCAGGTCAGGTTGTGGCCTCCTGGTGGCGTTATAATAGGCCAATGTGAAGAGGGTGCCATTTCTTCTTACGCCTTGTATGGCAATTGGATGATTTGAGGCATTTTGTTCCACCTGTTGGTGGCGCTATAACAGGCCAATGTGAAAAGGGTGGGATATATTCCTCTGCCTAGTAGGAAAGTCTGTGAAAGATTTCAAGTATATTGCACGCTGTGTTCATGATTTGAGGCTTTATATTCAAAACGGGCCAATCCTGCAAATTTTGAAAGCCAATGTTAGCCAATTAGGATGGAATATGAAATATCGGACAGATCCTTCTTGAACACATGACTATAGAGATAGTGTTGGACAGAATCTGGAGGAGTAATATCAAAACATGTGTTTTACAAAAGTCGGCCTCCTGGTGGTGCTATAACAGGCTGTTCTGGAAAATGGGGCAGAGGTTCATCGTTGGCATCCAGGGAGTGTCTGTGCAAAATTTGGCATCGACCAGGTTAACGTTGCTAGAGATTAGCTGGTAACAGGCGCGCGCCGCGCGCGCACACACGCACGCACGCACACACGCACACACGCACACACACACACACACACACACACACACACACACACACACACACACACACACACACACAGCAAAACATACTCTCTCCCCATGACTTTGGCCTGGTGGAGACAATAAAGGGACACAGAGAGACAGATACCGAAATCTTCATATATGGGCATAAAGGGACACAAACAGATGGGTGGTAAATAAAAAGAACCAAAAGAAATTCAGACATTTCCTCCACTTGCACTAAATAAATGAGGTCATTATGGAACTAAGCCCACTATTAAAATGGATTACAAAGAGCCTACACGTGGTTCATTAAGCGTACTCATTTCTGAAAGACAGCGCATGGGAATTGTCATTAGAGGAACAGACGGAAGATTTGAACATTTCCCAAGCAGGACTTAACATGCATATGCTCAAGCTCAAAAGACAAAATGGCTGCGGGAAAGCAAGGAGCGTGCCAAGGGTCTGGAAATGTGCAAGTGTGTGCTGGAGAGAATCTCCTGGCACGGATGAGGCTGTGCGAAATTTGCAAAGCCTTGATTAGGAGGGATTGTCTCTGCCTCTCAGTGCAGATTTAAGAGGAACATTTCTAATGTGTGGCAAAAAAGTTTTTAAAGCTTAGTGACTAAGGGACAAGAGGCTGGCAGAATTAAGAGTCTGATAAGATGCCAGATTTTTGGGTCCAATGGTGATCCCAAGGTTGAAGAGTCCTAGACCAACGTATACCAATATTTTGACTGATATTTTGTAAAAGATCTAATGGAGAGAAAAAAAGCATGCGCTCATAGGACTTCAGTACAATCCCTTTAGATTAATCAGCCTTGTATTGGTGTTGATTAGGGTAGGGGAATAAACACTTCACTGGGGTCTTCAGGTGGGGACCCTCTTTTATTGGTGTTTCGTTGATAGTCCCACGACAAAAACAGTAGTTTTATTTGAATTAGCCACGTAAGGCTGATTAAAAAAATGGCATCATCACATTCATATTGTGAGTTTGTAGCTCTGCTATACATGTAAGGTAAAGGAAGGAGAAAAATGTGAATATTTCCCCCCCAAATGACATAATGGGTTGGGGTTGGGCTCTAGGCAGAATGATGAGAGACTTGTTTCCGTGGACTGAGGAATGTTGTGCAGCATCTCTGCTTGGAGGAACAGGAAATGAGTGCATAGAAACCAGGTTTCAGTCCTTAGTTTATGCTACAAGATACTGTATAGAGCTCCACCTCAGCCCCTCACTGTGAACAGACCCCCAGGGGCACTGAGACCAATGCACTTCACAAGTTCACATTAACTCAAGCGCACAGGGAAATGCAAATTACGGTCTAATAGTGTAAAAATGAAAATGATACTTTTTTTCTTTTGCCGTGTGACCCGTAGTTACACTCTTAGATGATTTGCATTCAGAGTACAGTGACAAAACGTGTACATTGTTCGTCGGTGTCTTGCAATAAGCATGTAATACTGTAATGAGGCCAGTGTTGCGTGGAGGCTCCGAGATGAGCTTTGTGACTTGTGCATCGACTCACGCATTTAATTATCGCCTCCGCGTTACAAACGTGTCAGATGGTTCGCGTTGAGTGCTAATTTCAGGTCACGTTCCAGCAGGTTATGATTATTTGTGTCAGCAAGTAACCAACACATTTTGAACTGTGAAGTGAGAGTCCTGCTGGGAAATAGTCCCCTGGCGCAGCACCTGAATTTGGGATTTGCATAATGCCTCCAAGTGAGTGTGATAAGCCTTTTCGACTGTGTACGTGTGGCCGCATGTGGCAGTCAGCGGATTTAGCTGAGAGGTGTGTCGGCTGTTTGTCAGGGAAAACATAAAAGCCCAGAAGTGAACAGATCATGTCTTTGCCGTCCTTCTGGGAGAGCGCATTTGCAAGCACAGCCAAAGAAACAAAAACAACAAAAACAAAGTAACAATGTGAGCAAAAGTGTTTTTTTTTTGTTTGTTTTTTTAAAGAAATGGCAAAATAACCCTGGCTGCTTTGAAAGTGCTCATTCGTGAAGCTAAGGGTGCTCAGGCTTATCAGCACCTCTAGTTGGGTCTACGTTTTGCTAACGCAAACACAACTCCCTTCAAAAGGAGGTGGCCGCTGCAACATTTTAGAGAGATGAAATATCACATAGCCTCAAATGTCAAACAGACAGCTGGCAGAGTCATGATAAAACGGAACCAATATGAAAAGGCACTGAGAGAGAACCCCTTCCTTCCTCTAATAAAAAAACACTCTTACTCTCTCTCTCTCGCTCTTCCCCTTTCATTCCAGTAAAATATTACATGCGGACAGTTACAGTATCTCTCTCCCCTCTGGCCTTGCAGTGGGACGGCTTCAGCCAGTTTATTCTCCCTCGGCAGGTCCAGGTACAGCCACCTCTGACCTCAGCTGTCAGCACAGTGCTGAGCAGAGAACACAGAAGGCCTGGAGGCTAATAAAGTAAACAGACTGTATAGTACAGGTTCACATGTCCAGCTGGAACCATGCCAAAGCATCGAGTACACACTCCCAATGCCTGGTGCTGGCAACAGACTCACACGCACACTCATAAATTACTAAATTAGTGTGAGACACATGTCTGGAAAGTTATATGTGTACAGGTAAATTAATAATATGCATATGGTGTCATTGTTTTTCTTATCAACCGGTGTGCAGTTACCCCGGAATTTCCCCCCCCCCCCCCTCATTGACGCCAGATGAAAACGAGGAAGAATGAACTACTTGAGTAGTGGCACCAACAGCAGGAATAGATAAAAAGGAGTGTTGAGACAAGATGGATGGCTCAAATTACACAGCCCCGGGCAGGTCTATTAATATGGACATGCAATCGTTTGGGACATTGTCTGTGTCTCTGACACAGATGAAACCGTAAAAATCTACTTTTTTGTACACCCGTGTGAAGTGAGTGGTGCAACTCTGTGTGGGGGTCTCCGGGGGGTCCCCGGAAGTTCCAGACCCACAGGAACGCGGCCAGGGTGCCGGCCCGGTTCCGGCGAGCCGCCCGCGTACGAAACGGTCGAGGAATGACAGAGTTACTGTGTGGGGGTCCCCGGAACATACAGACCCCCAGGAACATGCCCGGGGGTCGGCCCGCTTCCCGCGAACCACCCCGCGTCCGAAATGGTTGAGAAATGACAGAGTTACCATGTGGCGGTCCCCAGGGGGTCCCTCTACTGTACTGTACTGTACTGTAACAAATCATACAGTTTGTGTGTGTGTGTGTGTGTGTGTGTGTGTGTGTGTGTGTGTGTGTGTGTGTGTGTGTGTGTGTGTGTGTGTGTGTGTGTGTGTGTGTGCGCGCTAGGCTGCGCAACAGTGACACGCTGTTTCGTGCTCGGACAGACAGACCCAGCCAGGGACCCAGGGACACACATAGCTGTCTATAGGAGTGGTTGCACCACTCAAAAACAGCAATACTAAAACCAGCACCCATCTTCCCCTGCAGATTTCGGCTGCCACACACATCTGTGCAAACTCATGTCAACATAATGGGCTACTACTGTGACGCACACATACGTAGCTTGCAAGGCTGCTTGCCTTTGATGTCATTTCACAGATATACTTTCTTTTGAAACACACACTGGCACAAAAAATAAATCTATGTCTAAGGTGAATTAAGTCAGAGCCACTAGACAGTAGACACGCGCGCACAGATGCGCACACACACACACACACACACACACACACACACACACACACACACTGACTACCTGTCGACAGCAGGTGCGTTGAGGTTACTTTACAGCTGTGAGAGAAGTATTACCGTAGCAGGCAACCCGCATTACTCCAGGTTCAAACATATAAGGTTCGAAAATATAAGTTGAGCTGTTACATGGAATGACTGTCTCGGATCAGACAGAGGCAGGCTGTGTATTGAACAACACTGTGGACACTGTCACAGGTCACTTAACAGGTTTTTTTGAGAAGTGGATGACAAGCAAGCTCCAATTCAGTTGCCTCACAACTCCCTTAGTCAAAGAGATGTCTTTCTCGCCTATGCCCCCTCAGTCTCCTTCACGCTTTCTCCCTTTGGCTTTGTAATGTACAATATGCTCTGAAGCCATGCAGTTGCTAGAAAGTCACTTTCTCTCAGTGTCTCTTGCGGAAGTGAGGCATTCCCGATAAGGCGAAACGGACTTGTTGGTTGTCATTCATTGCCATTGCCGTTTTGCATGCGGTTAGGTGGTGGCATTGAAGATACTGATCTTTAATGGCACCACCTAACCGCATGAAAAACAGATGGGGCATGTAGAATAGGCAGACATTCAGCCCGGTGATGGAGTGACTTATCATCAAACCTAACATCTGATCTTCAAGGATCTGCTTGAATAATAACCACAGAAACAAACAAATAAAAATTGCACTGCAGAAAATGTAGTAAAGTAACAAGTGGGAGGGCAAATTTGCCACAGAGACAGGTAACAGAAGGAGTCAATTGAACTGATTGATGGTGATGAAGCTGCTCTGACACTTCTTGTAATTGGAACAACAGATTCAAACAGACAGGTTGTCACTTGTTTTAACTCAGTTCACACAGGTGTGATTTTTTGCTTCTGAAGCTGTTTTAGCTGCAATACCACAATGTCCTGAGGTGGAGGGGGTGCTGATATGCAACTTATTTAATATTTGAGTCATTATAATACTGATGCTAGATAAACCCAGGATTGTTTCCATTCCATTCCAGCTTGGAAAATCAACAATGGCGGACATTGTAAACTAAGTGGAAATGCAAATTTAGAACTGAAGACGGAAGAGAGGGAGGAATTACACAAAGTAGGGTGACATTGATGACATCACAAATGTGACCAAATCAGTTGAGCTGTTTCTGAGAGCAATTTCCATAAAAGCCCCTATATGAAGAGAAATCCTGATTGTTCAAAATTGCATATTTGTGGGGAGAGAAAATAAATAAATAAAACACAGTGGAGCTCAAAAAACATCCCAAAAATAGAAAAAGTTGTATGTTATAGGTCCTTTAAATCTTTCAATTCAATATTATGTTCCCCTAATTTGGGCCTTGTGTGTGTGTGATCACAACACCCCTTGTGGTGGCGGTCGCACCTGATTTGATGTGTTCTGACAAGAAATTCAGGGCGGCTGCCAATTTATTCCTCTCCCTCCCCCACACACATTTATGTGTCACTGCTGCTGTATCCTACGGACTTTCCTGCCAGTGAAGAGCCGCCACTGGGAGGACGTAGACTAGAGCCTTCGTCCTACTCCTCCAGCCCAACACTCCTTGCTGACAGATGCCGCCCCTGCCCATAGGAATGTACATGCAGTGACAAATTTCACCTTCCATATCTCCATATCTGGCTTCCCTCCCCCGAATTTTTCTTATAGACAAAGCTGGAGGTGGATTTAAACAGTGGTAGTTTAACTCCGTAAGAATTTGGGAGAAACGTTTAAGCTGGCCGCTGGTAAAATTGCTCTGCGGACCATCAAATACCACTTTACCGTTTTCTCACTCATGTCTCCAAGCAGAGAAGAGATGGGGGGTGGGGGGGGGGACGACAATGCTGTGCAACAAACTGCATCTTCCGGGGAGGGCAGAGAGCATACCGCAGGCTGTGCTTTCAGACTGCTGGCCGGCTGTCGCTTCCCCTTATCTGCTGTCTCACACTATTCTAGGAGGAGCAGGTAATAGCAGTCCTTTGGGGTGACACTAATGTTCGCCAATGTGGCGTGGAGAGGACCAATGTGGAGCCCAGGAACGCACAACCTTCTGCCAAAGATGAAAATGGCAAATTCCAAAAGGAATGGGAAAAAATTCTAACACGCACGCACGCACATGCACACACAAACACACGCACACAAACAGCTAAATGTCTACTTTTGAGAGCATGAGGTAAGAACCACTATCCAGGACATAATGCAAACTACTAGTGCAGTGACCATTTTGGAATGGCCTGAATGCTTGGTTTCTGGTACTAGTCCTTACCCGTTCTGAATATATGAACAGCAAATTAAGTTCGGGTACAGTACTTTAGTGCGACTAGTCATCGGTCCGAAAAACGACACCTCAAACCCTAACCTAACCATAACCGCAAGCACAGGAGCAGGCGCTAGTCCGAGGTGCGGACGCATGTCGAACCAATGCTCCGTCGGACCATAGTATGCCTCCCATGATGCTGCCCCATCTGGCGGAGTCAGGTTCATATAAGGAAGTGTAGGCTACAGAGTACAGACAGAAGGACAGACAGACAGAATGACTGAGTGACAGATATTCTTCGGTAAAATTCGACCTAAATACTGATGTGATGCAAAAAAAAGGTCAACAACGCCTGTACTGCCTAAGGAAATTGGCTAAGTTCAATGTCGACAAGACTCTGATGAAACTGTTTTACAGTGCCTACATCGAGTCCGTCATTTCTATCTCCATTATCTGTTGGTATGGTAATCTCTGCATCAGAGACAAAAATTCCCTAGGGAGAATTGTAAAAGTGGCCTCAAAAATCATTGGCTCACAAATGAACGGCCTAGACCAGATCTTTAAGAAACAGGTACTTAACAAAGCCCTGTGTATCCGATCTGATGCTGCTCACCCACTATACGGAGAGTACATCCTTCTCCCATCCGGCCTTCGCTTGCGAGCCCCCTGTGCCACAAAAAACAGGCACAAACATTCCTTTGTCCCGGTCTCTATTCACACACTGAATGCTGCTGTGCGTAGATCGAGGATAGAACCTTATGATGAGCACTTTTACTTTTTACTGTAATATCTTGTGCCTATGTCTATGCACACGCACTTTTATGACCTATCGCATAGCACTTTAAACGCCTGCACTTTAATGGTTGTGTGCACCTTTTACTCTGGTATCCGCTATGTGAACTGTTTGTTGTCTGTACTGTTTCATTCATTGTTTAATGTACTGTCTATGCTGCAACCCAATTTGCCCTTCGGGGACACTAAATAAACTTGAACCTTGAACCTTGGTGCATTTATAGATAGTTGCTGGTAGGTGGGGGATCCGGAGCATGCAGATTGCTTGACCCGCTGAAGTGCTGCTTACAGAGTTGTGTGGCTGCTTGCAATGTTCTCGAGAACCGTTCATTCCAATCCACTTCACACTCAACATTACACTCCCATGGGTCCTCAGCAACTATACCTGCCAAGAGTGAAGTCGTTCGGATGAACAGTTCTGGAGATATGCGATGGACAGACAAGCACACACGTACTGCAGTATAGAAAATTTATCAAATCTGTTTTAACTAAATTATTCATCCAATTCTATAGTGCAAACCTGCATGTACTGTACAGTAGCTTTTCACATTGACAGACATATCTCGCTCTCTCCTGCTGGAGTCACTACATTGATGCAATGAAAAAATGCACTGAACACTGTTATATTGTGGTATTACAATAGAGAGAAGGGGATATAATACTACTACTATTCAGGTATTTCCGTTGCTGAAAGTCTGCAATCTAGGATAGCTGAAAAGTAAAACTGCTTAAACATAATGATATACCCATATACGTAAGTGTTGATAATGCAGAAGGAAAAATAAAAAACAAACCTAAGATCAGAGATCAAGTCAAGTAAAGAAGTAAAGAAGTAAAGAAATGGAAAATAACCCAAACACAATTTCACAATAAAACAGCTCGCAGAACCAAATGACTGTACATGGTCAGGCATAACATGAAACGACCATGAAGCAGGGTGCTGCTTGTATGGTTTGTATTGCGAGCCTCTGCATAACACGCTGATAAATCACCAATACTGCAACAAGAGCAATAAACTCATCAACCGTAATATTTTTTTTATGCTGTCAGTTTGTGTGGTCGTACGTCTGCCTAAGCAATGAGTTAGCTTCATTGAGTATGCTACCATATGGCAATGGTGTTCACTTCATTTATAGCCTAGCTGAGTCCAAAGCCAAATCTTTTTGTTCTCCTATTCTGACTGTGTTACAGGCAGTGACATGGAATGGAGTCCACTTTCCATCAACACTGAACAGCATGCAGCACTGCAAATTCTCATTTTTACACTGTGAGTTTAATGAGCACTATGTACAACTGAGTAGTGCCCACGATTTCTGTAACGCATTTTCTTCACCCAGTGTCAATTGTCTAATGTAATCCTGGGCACTACACTCACTCTGCCATCCTGGAGAGAGCAACGGATTCCTTCAATGCATGAGGAGTCCAACCCGGTTGGACAGTTTCTAAGTGCATTCCCGATGCCCAACTTTCTTCTCTGCTACAGTACACCACACATCCCCATCTCAGTCCATGCATACAGGGTAACTGGGGACAACGGAGACTCACTATGGGTGTAGTCTTGCCTAACTATTCCACAGTCTCCGATTGCTAGTATATATATTTTTTTTTTTTCCAGACACTATAGTGTCTGAAACTACACCTCCTGAAGGCAGAGAACGGAAGCTTGTTCATCAGTTCGTCATTCCCATTCACGGAAATCTATTTTAAAGTATCTTTACATTTGATTTCTGATAAACAGCAAGCTATACATAGGCTTCGATTATTTCAACACATTTGGGAAATTGAAAAGACGAAACCCAGATTATTTTCAGAGCTTCCGTACTCCAGAGTGTATGACGAAAGCATTTGTAAATTATGGGAGGCAGCAGTCTGGCTTGAAAGACTATCCGGGTGTTTTAATAATCAGAACCATAAAATTGTACGTCAGAGTTACTGTATATAAAGAACTAAAAGAAATAAAGGTCCTGTACCTGCGTCTTTAATTATTTACCGGTATTCTGTAACCAAATTGAATTGCAGATCAAAAGGAAAACATAAACCGGTTGCTTTTGAAATTAAATTGCAATATTTTTATCTGATTTAAACTTGATCAAACAAAATCTATTCAATTGAACAATCAAACCAAAGATTGTAGATACATTTTCTGAAAATCAAGTAATCCACAAAGTCAGCAAACAAAAAAGGCAATGCATTGCTCATGAAGGGAAAATCACACTTATTTGTCTAATCTAATAATCACAAAAGTAATTCCGGCCAATCACATTTTTCTGATCAGCCAATGACAAGCCAATGTTCAACAGACAAAGACAATGTTAAAGCATAGGTGCTAGCGCTCCTCAAAAAAAGTATATAGCCTCACCCAATCTTTAAGTCAGGAGGCCACAGCAGGTTCCCCTTTGTCCAAAAAGCTCTAAATGGATAGAGAGCTATAAACCCTCAGAAATGTCCATGACCAAACTTTTCTTCTTCAGATCACAACGTTTTCCGCCCACACTGATCTGTGGTTTATCTATTTCTGATTCTGGTTTAGTATGGCCTTAAAAGATTCTCTTTGACAAACCACCACCAAACACTCTTTTTGATACCTAAAATGGAACCCCGGCTGCCTCACTTCCTGTACTTTTATAGCTGTTCCTGGTAGGTGTGTAAAGTCGCTTGTAAATATTGGTAGTAGCTGGTTGTGTTTTTTTTGGGCATGTTACTAAAGTGTACAGTAGTTGCTTATTTGGGCTTGCTTCCTAATGTTTAAACCAGTGGTTCCCCCAGATTAATATGTAATTGTCCATGGACAATATGAAATGATTTTGTGCCATGGAACCCCATTCAAGAAAATGTTAAAAAAATAATCAAAATATTTAAATGTATTCTCAATATTCTAGAAAATAACAGATGTACAACCTCACAATGTGTCACTGTGAGCTTGTAGATTTGCTATTTTCAAATAGCCAATGTAAACTGGTAAAACATTTGTGCTTGTTTTCATAGACCTGGCTGCTTGTTTATCTTGCAAAATCTGGCAACACACACCATGGTCACTCACAGCATAGAGTATCAAAAGGATAGAGACTGAACCGGAGCGATAGCCCCCCCCGCTATTCATTTCGATGGAAGTTGCTCAGTGGCGTTTTAAAGTGCCCAGAAAAATGGTCTACTTCCGCATTTTTGAGTGGTGCAACCACTCCTACAACCAGCAATGTCTGTGCGTACCTATGTGGCTACCTATGTGGCCATGAGCACGACTCACGAGTATATGACTATTAGTACCAGTAGGGGTCACAGCAGCAACAGCAAGAGAAAGAGTTAGTTATGCTCATGGGACGCTGGAAACAGGTGGATAGCTAACCTGCTTTTTCCCTACAGCTCCCCCTATTGACGATATTCAGACCACAGCCATCTTGCCAGCAAGGTGCTAACTAGGTGCAACCTAGCCTCGGTCCCAGGCTTACTTATCTGCGAAAAGAAAAGCCTGGTCACAACCTAAGGCAGAGAAGCTATCAGCGGTTGTATCCTCCGGAACAGCCGTCGAATGTATTTCCCCCGGATACGATATTTTCCCGACCAATCACAACACTTGTTTCATTCGCGGAGAATGTAAACTGATTTGTAAAGCATCAACGATTTCACTTCCGCTAAAACCCCGTAACTTCCGCTGATAGTCTTTTCAGCTTAGGTCTTGCCCAGGGTGGGTGCAACCATAGATATATATAAGAAAGCTAGATGGCTCACCCATGCTCTGGCCAATGGAGAGCGACGTTGCTAAGTGGCGGCCATCTTACCTCGGTGCAGCATAACATTGTGTCTATGGGGCATGTACTTTTAAATAACTCAGTTTTCAACCGATTTTCAAACGGTTTGGTTTGTTATAGACATCAGAGACGTCCGCATACTTATATGCTTTTATACGACGTTCATATAAAAACGTAAATTAAGCAGATAAGCATCCTGAGCCACGTTGACAACGTTTGTAATAAACCAACCCGTTTGTAAATCCGTCAAATTTGAGCGAGTTATGACTGTTTTTATTTGAGCTGCCATATAACATACTGTACTATAGCCCCGAAGCAAGATGGCCGCCGGGTGAACTACGTCAGAGACTCCTCCTTGAGCCATCTAGCCTTTATATATGTCTATGGGTGCAACTTCCCATTGACAGCCCATTCATCCAAACATAAAAGTCCTATCTAATTGTATTAAACGACGTCAAACTCACCAACATTGCCTGCACGGAAAGCTTGAATTATCCTCTTTAAATCTGTAAAGTTTTTGTTTCATAAAAATCCACCTTGACATGTTATGAGCTACTACTGTCATTCTGTGCAGATACTTTTTTCTTAAGTGTCAGAGTTTGGGAGTGCTTGTTGATATCACTCAACAGCCCTGCGTACCACCTGTTTTGAATTTGCACATAATGCAGGAGGCATCAGGAGGTTGCTTACTGAAAATAATTCAAGCTTCCCTTACAGCTGCAATGTTGGTGAGTTTGACGTTGTTTAATATAATTAGATAGGACTTTCCTGTTTGGATGAATGGGCTGTCAATGTGAAGTTGCACCTACAGTAGTTATTAGCACCTTGCTGGCAAGATGGCCCAAAACTAACTAAGTTGCTGAACCCCCCCCCCCCCCCCCCCCCCCCCAGACAAATTCTGCAATACGAAAATATATGGAGATAAATGAGCAAGGAGCAACCATAATGCGATGATATGCCATAACATACTGTAAGTGGTTGAATGTAATTGGTGTAGTTACACGGCTTCAGTGTAGCAGAGAGCAGGAGTATTGTGACAAGGAAAATGGAAAAATGAAGAATGAACTGAAAGTGCAAACTCTCCCACTGAGTCACGTTGCTGAGTAAAGGAGAAGAATGGACTGCAGTGAGAGCTGGGAAGTCAAAGTTTTTTTTATAAAACCTCACTGACAACACCACAACTTGGGGCACGTACCTATCACTGTGTGCCAATATAACACATACTCAACATGGGATCACTCACACACTAACAAGTTATTTGTCTGGCGGTTCTATCAGTGCACTCTTTCGACTGCATCCTGACCACCCTTGCTGCAATTGTGTTCTTCAGGTGAACATGGTGTGGGGATGATCTATCAATTATTAATCCATTATGAATGAGAACACATGACATTGAGCTTTGCTTGAAGGTGTGAGCATGCTTATACAGTAGTATTATCACTGACATCATTACTCAAGACTTCAAGAGATGCTATTGGATGCTCTGTTGCATCCAATCAATATAGTGAGAGCGAAAGAGTGCGAGAGAGATATTGAGAACAGCGGTGGTCAACTGACCACATTAAAAATTGTGGCCATTTTGCTCTTGCTTCAAGTACACCAGTACATTAACCCATTCTGACCTGAGATCAGATTCTAAAAATGTGGTTCTTCGATTTTTCAAAAATAGCAGATCTACAAGCTCGTAGCGCGCCACTCGGTGGCGCGCTATGAGCTTGTAGATCTGCTATTTTTCAATAGATAAAGCACAATGTAATGCTAACACCAAAAAGGGTTCCCGCCCCAAAATGGGTTAACAGCAAAATGGCCACTCTACTACGGCATGCTGAGCAACTCTAAAATGGACAATGACATGTACATAATACATATGTTCCACACTACTCCCAAAAAGAACAAATTTCAACTGGATAGAAAAATATAAACTTTTTTTTAACCCTCATGCAGGCAATCAATTCTGCCCTATAGCACAATCCTTTCCCAGTGTCAGCCAAGGCTCTGAGCCATGCAGCAAAGGGAGAAGTACACCAGGTTTGGTTTGAGCAGATAGTAGATACTGTATATATCAGGGAGCTCTCATGCACATCCGGGTGCGGTGCTGGTAGGCATGAAGATATTGTACATTAAAGACAGAAAACCTCCCTCTGCTTCTCTCAGGAACACTCCAAAGACTTAACACTTCATTATCGTATTTTTCTGAAATTTGCATACAGCTGCTGTACACACATTTATCTTGAAACGAGTGCAAGTTATGCACTGGAAAACAGTTGCCGAGGCCGAGGATCTACCGTATATTGTTTCTAAGCAACAGTTGGCTGGTGCTTTTTCAAGTCATGATGAAAACACCTCCTGTATCACAGCTGTCAACATTTCCGTTCCTGTGCTGTTTAGAAATGTTTATGTTTTCCAGGAAGTTTATTAGTTTGTTTCAAAATATGGACACGTTAAGCATCTATTAGTCATAAGATGTGCTGCAAATTTTACATTAGCAAAGGACCTGCGATAAACCCTACAGAAAGGATGGACCACTGTGTGAATATCAATGAGTCTCACTGTTTAATGTGGCTTAATGATTCAATCATGCTGTGGCTTAACTGCGCCTAGTACCACCGTGCCATAAGCATACAATACGCCTATCAAATTATAAGCATAACGAGCCGAATAGCCAAAACAAAATTCAGGCTGCATAATTCATAAAGGGAGTATCAGGACTTTAACAGCTTCTTAGTGCTCCCCAGTGACCACCAGACAAGCTTTTCATGAAGAACAGCAAGGGCATTACGGTCCTGAAAATGGAGGGGAGATATAAAAGCCTAGAAGTATGGCTACTACTCTAGAAGTGAAGAGAGGAGAGTCCGCACACAGGTTTGCTCCAAGGTGTTTGCTTTTTATTCAAAACACCATAAGTAATACACAACGTTTCGGCCGTGAACAGCCTTCATCAGGTGATAATCGGCAGTATATGTGACAACTCCCTTTTAAACCCAGTCGTCACATCACGTGACTGATGACGACTGCATGGGCAGGTGATTCACTAACACCAATAAGTGACATGACAATAAATATAACAATGTCATGTCATGTCAATGTCAATGTCATGTCACTTATTGGTGTTAGTGAATCACCTGCCCATGCAGTCGTCATCAGTCACGTGATGTGACGACTGGGTTTAAAAGGGAGTTGTCACATATACTGCCGATTATCACCTGATGAAGGCCGTTCACGGCCGAAACGTTGTGTATTACTTATGGTGTTTTGAATAAAAAGCAAACACCTTGGAGCAAACCTGTGTGCGGACTCTCCTCTCTTCACTGTACTTACCTTAGTCCAGCACCAGACAAGAACTGGATGTGCGCTAGAGTTCTCAAACTCTGCCCGAACCCGACCAGGCCCGACCCGACCCGACATTTTAGGGCCGGGCCGGGCCTAAAATGTATGCTAATCAGTAGGGCCGGGCTGGGCCTCGGGCTCCATGAAAAAAAAAATATATATATTGAATTTGTTTAGAATAATAAAAATAATAGTTCTGTTCTGTCTGTTTGTGTATTTATCTATTATGAAGATGGTGCTGACTGGCGTTTCACTTTTACTCTGTGTAGAGTTCTCAAATTCTGCACAAACCCGACCAGGCCCGACCCGACCCGACATTTTAGGGCCGGGTCGGGCCTAAAATCTATGCTTATCAGTCGGGCCGGGCCGGGCCGGGCCTAGGGCCTGATCAGTTAGGGCCCAGTTAGGACCGGGCCTTAATTTTCGGGCCCGATGAGAACTCTAATGTGCGCTAGCCACCTACCTTTTATACTACTCTAGAAGTCTCATTAAGGCTGGATTTTCTTTCAATGTATTCATCTTTAAACAGCTCTAGCTTCCCCCGTTATTAATGCCGACCCAAACAAACGTACAACAATTGTACCATTACTGTAAGTCAGAACTCAGCAGCTGCATGCTTATTAATGATTGGCTGACAAAGAGACGTGAATGATGTGTTATTTATTTACTGTAGTCTTTTCCAGCTGGATATTTCAAAATTGAGTACCACCCCAGATGGCAGACTTTTGATAAGTGTGAATGTCAACCAGGCACACAGAGAACTAATATTTGGCTTCATGCACAAACTGGGCTGTGGAGCTCGTAGGTGATCGGTTAAGCTTGGATCCCAGGCTTTGCTTTCTCAAAAAGAAAGAACATTTCAGTAAAACGTGGATAGATGGCATAGGGAGGGGCTCAATTAATAGTCAATAGTGTCCAGTCCACATACTGTATATCTATGTGATGCAGTGCACATACCTCAGGCAATGCAAGTTTAATACATTTCTCTTCCAATTTTGCTCATGCATATAAATTGTTATCTAATTTTCGTTCACACCTGGTCTGAACACAGGCAGACGCGAGACGTGGTCATATCACCACTCTGTCACAGTTTGGCTACACTCGACTGTTTCAAGAGAGATTCCCCAGTCCGGAGTGCGAGACCGAGATTAGTGATTGGTGTATTGGACAGGCTTAATCAACTGAACCTCCAGGGCGCCCGAGAAATACAGTACCGTACACTGACTGTCTGGGTCCTTCGAGGTACAAATTATTCTCTGCAGGAGAAGCATAGTAAAAAAGGGAGTGATGGTGTTTAAGATTGATGGTGTACATGACGTAGACTAGAGGCTATCCATTGCACCACTAATCAACATGTGCGAGATTACTTGTTTTGATGGAATGCCATGGAGCCATGAATCATGATAATGAAGACATGGAAGAAGAGCTGAATGCATTTAAAAAATGCCCACATGAATACCCACATGAATGAACACATAATCAACATCCATGTGGCTAATGTGGCGACTGTGGCTCAGGAGGTAGAGCAGGTCATCCAATGATCCATGGGTCGGCGGTTCGAATCCCGGCTCCTCCTGTCTACATGTCGAAGTGTCCTTGGGCAAGACACTGAACCCCAAATTGCTCCCGATGTGCTGGTTGGTACCTTGCATGGCTTCCGCCACAATCGGTGTATGAATGTGTGTGTGTGAATGGGTGAATGTAATGCACAATCTATGTAAAGCGCCTTGGATAAAGGCGCTATATAAATGCACCATTTACCATTTACCATTTATTAGGATGAATGAATACAAATAAACGAGAAACAGAAAGAAAGAGCTTCCAAAGGCTATTTCCCATCATCATTGCTTAAACATGTCCGATCATGCACACATCGCTCCAGTGAAACCTTTAATCTGTGTCACTCAATGTATGAACATAAACGATCATCTCAAGCAAAGTCTAGCATGCTAAGCTACGCACCAGCAGTTGAATACACTGCCATGCACAGTTGCACGCAGTACAATATACTTTTTACTAGAGTGAGGCAAAGCTATTAAACTAAAGTTTAATTGAATTGTCTTAAGTGACTAAATATATGGTATGCACATGCAAATCACTGCTTCTTTCACTCTGATGGCTACGGAGACATATAGGCACATGTGGGGAAATTAACATTCATGCACACATTCACAGGGAAGACATACACAGTTAAGCATAAGCGATCCAAATGCACAAGATCCATAAATCATCATCATATAAGTTCTGTTGCAACCGAAGGTGAATTATTTACAGTCTATCCGCTACATCACAAAGCATACCTAATAAATGTGCTGGATCCTGGGGGCATTTATTCACAGCTATACTATTTGTAACCGCGTTGAGCAGAGTTAAGTACCAGCAATTGGCAAATGCATTCTCCACGGTTAGTGTCGCTCGGTGGAGATGCTTTTATCCAGTACAATTAATTATGTACATTATAGTACATTGGGTACATACATTCAACTATTTGTTAAAAGCTAAGACGATAAATTGATGTCAGTATACTGCACAGACCTCCAACAAGGTGTTTTTCTATATGTTTTTTGTGGTGCTTCTGGCACCATGTCCTCCTTTGGCCTGTTTTGTGTGCACCGGTTTAGTCACTCACTGCTTTACACCTGTATCAAATATAATTTATTCTGATTTATATTCATGATGCATTAGCATCAGAGAGGGCGAGAGAGAGAGAGAGAGAGAGAGAGAGAGAGAGAAATCTGGGGAGGCCTGCATTACCTAATTTCTCCTTTCATTGTCAATGGCAAATATGAGACGTGTGGGGACAAGATTTAGCGGACATTTGACCTAATTTCTCCATTGAGACGTGGGGGGACAAAAGCTATATATAGAAAAGTGAATTAGCTCTTAATCCTTGGTCTAGGACACGTCCAAACTATGCATAAAGTTTTCTGAAAATCCCTTCAGAACTGCTCAAGATATCCTGCTGCTAAAAGACAGAGGGGCAGAAGAGGTAAAAAAATAAACAAAGAGAAGCGCCTTGGTGGAGGTAATTAAGGAGGTGGAGGTAATTAAGTTAATTAGATGGATGCCTAGCTTGTATTTATTTTCAGCGCAGGGCACCATCTTACAACAGAGTATAAATTAGGCCTAACTCCGGCAACAGAGTTGAAAAGAAAACCACTATATCCAACACTTCAATGTTTGCACGCATGCACACACACACACGCACACGCACACACACACACACACACACACACACACACACACACACACACACACACACACACACACACACACACACACACACACACACACACACACACACACACACACACACGCCTATTAGATTGAATCCAGTGAATGTATATCTGAAATTTGTTCAAACATATAAGTTTGATATATGGCAAACTTTAATTAGCACGTTGATCTATGCATTGTGATATGAAAACTTATTTTGCCAAACCAACCAAACGACAGACAGAAACGACAGACATAGCATTTGGCACCTCTGCTAATGAAATGTTGTATTAATTAATTCCGTTCTTGAGCTTCTATAATAAATTGCCTATGCGCCCAACCATGGCCCTAACCATAACTTCGGGGAAGGGTTCGGTTGGGTGCACACACACGTTATTCTCAAATTTTGTAATCCTACCGAAGGAGTTGGGATTTGTACCAGCCTGAGGGAAAGTGGTGCCCGAGGGAGAACAAAAACCTCCCCTCTGAAGTTTTCATTCTGATTCAACGACAACACGGCATCACTTTACAATGTTCTCCCGAGGTGTGACCCGTGTTATACTGAGTTTTTCAGTGAAGATGGACAGGAAAGAGTGAGAGAGACGCAGCAAAGGTCGTAGGGATCCAGAACCCACTATGCGCTGTCAGGCTACATTGGACCGCTAGGCCAGCGATCTGGGCACTACTGAGTTGTAGTGTTGATTTCGGTTTCTTATGCTGTTGCGACAGATGACAGAGATTCAGGGACATGGGTTGAAAACTGGGTTGAAAACTGGGTTGAAAACTGGGTTGAAAACTGACTGAAAGCACAAAGGAAGTACCGTCCAAGGCCGCTGCTGTGGCAAACTTTGATTGTATTCACTTTAACAGTGCAGTGAACAACAGAAAGTCTCCCAAGCTATACAGGGCACACTTTACTGGTGCCAGAAGCCGTAACAAGATCTATTATCCCTGAACGCAGCAACTTTGAGGAGAAATTTCTAATTTGACAGCAGATAGATGACACCTTCAATTAGATAGCTTTACTTTGACTGTGTCGTTATAAGACTGGGAGTGGGGAGGCTGCTAATGGATCGCAGCGCTCTCTGGCCTCCTGGCAAATGGTTGGATCATCCCAAGGCATGTTTCATCAGCTTTATCACCACCTGCAAGTTAAGAGCCATCTATTTTTGACAAATTATCGGTTTGAAAATGGGCTTTTAACCCATTCTGACCTGAGATCAGATTCTAAAAATGTCTTCTACATCCTGACAGTTTTTTGAAAAAGCTATGTTATGTCAGTCGTTCTTTCGATTTTTCAAAAATAGCAGACCTACAAGCTTGTAGATCTGCTATTTTTCAATAGCTAAAGCATAACATAATGCTAACACCAAAAGGGGTTCCCGCCCAGAATGGGTTAATACAATATTTGGCAGTAAAAGAACAATGCAATCATTATTTTATATAATTTGAAATGAACAAATAAATGAGTGAAATGAAGCAAAATAAGTTTAGACAGAAATTGTCCATTATTTCATTATTATTGCGGCTCATCATCTGAACGCAAGACAAAATGTCAATAATGCTAATTATGGAGATTAGTTTTTATTATACAGTTTGAGCTGACCTTATTATCAAATGTTATTCTTTCTTTTGCGCTAATGAATAAAGGCTTTTACCACCAACTCATCAACAGCTATGTCATCTGCCTCATGAAAACTCAATAATTCAAGGTTCAAGTTATTCTTGGGTTGGGGGGGGGGGGGGGGGGCAGGGTGGGTTGTAGGTCTGGGCGAAGTTAAAAAAGCACTGCCTCCCACGCATTCCTTCAGGTTGGAGGGGCTGCGTGGGGGTAGGACAAATAGAGTTAGTCCAGCCGGAGCGGCAGGTTGGGTGGGGGGGGGGGGGTGAAGGCGGCATGTGGTTCAGGGTTGTGTGTGTTGAGATATCAATTGATGAGATATCAATCTAAGATGGGTACAACCCAAGAGACACAAACACACACACACAAACACACACACGCCAAATTAAATTTAAGTTCAACATTTTGGAGGTGAAGAATTGGATTATGAATCACATAAGCCTCTCTCTACTCTGCATTAGAGTAGAGAGAGGCTACTCCCCTCCTCTCTCTCTCTCTCTCTCTCTCTCATTAGCAGGCAACAGTGCAGCACTCTCTCTCTTTCTGTTTCTGGCACAACAGCGCACAACAGCGCCCCTACTGGTACTAATAGTCATACTCATGCTCATTAACGTCACACACGGACACAGACACATAGGTGAACACACGGACACATGAACACGGACATTGCTGTTCCTTGGAGTGGTTGCACCACTCAAAAAAAGGCATATGTGAGTATTCTAGTATTCTTCTGTGAAATTATTACAGAGTCAGACATTATCAGGTCTTTCAGGAGAGGTGCAGTCATAGTAAAATGTTGCCAATGTTGATCAAGGCCAGTGATGGGCTGTCAACGTTGTTTAATGTGTCCTCTGCCACAGCAGCTGTGAAAGCTTGCCTCTCTGCTATCTGTCTGTGTGTTTTATTGCCAACAGGTTTAGAAATGTACACAGGTCACTTTCATAATCAAGAGGGAGTAAGGGCAAAAGAAAGGGCAGGGGAATGTGAATGGGAGGCAACAAATTATAAGTGTTGGGGGGGAGGCAAATGTGGCACCGCACAAATAGACCTAATATATTGCGCCTTGTTACATATTTGAGCTCAGATATCGATCTCGTATCATGCTGTGATGGAGGTCCCCCAGTTAGCTGGTCCTGAAAATGCTGAGCTGTCTGGTGGCATTTACAAAAGAAGTTGATACACCGGGTATCCTGGTGGCACAGGGGTAAAGTATCTGCCCACCGCCATGGGCGCTCCAACTTACTCCAACTCCAACTGTCCGTGTTTGCCAGCAGGTGAGCCGTAATCTGTCGATGCACTACCCACTCCTGCAGGTTGGGTTGGTTGGGGCACCTTTTCAACATGGAGCTGAACTGGGAGGGATAGCATGTTTCTCGCATTACATCAAAGACGATGCATTACATCAAAGACGGTAGGACAGTGTCACTGTGTCACCGTGTCACCATGAGTTTAGGAGACAAGAAGCACGTGTCTCTAAATTCCAATGGAGAAATTACTTTTTAGTTTTGCCCAAGTAATATTAAAAAAACATTATTTCAGAACATATTCAGAACATTCTAACATTACATTTTTATTTTTCAGACAGACAAATCAGGAGAAAATAAACTTTGCTCATGACCTGTCTGTCAGCAACTCACTCGTTGCAACACTGACCAATTAAAGGACATCCATAAGATTTGACGTTCATGTGGGGTGACTGCGCCCACTTCGAAAACTGGAAGTGTATTCCATTTAATACCACTGGCGAGGCTTGGAATGCAGTACCGTCTCTATTAAGGATATTTGGATATGCCCTTTCAATTTATTGAAAAAGTAATAAACAGATCGATGTGACAGTCTTTTGTGCGTTCAGCTAAAAAGCAGCTGAACAGCGGACATCGCCACAGCAAAATGGACACCAGCATGTCCTCTGAATGCACTCAACCCACAAAACACACACAAGGGGAGGCTGGCCCACCTGCCCTACAGAAGGACATCTATGCCTGGGCATACTATTCCTGTCAGTGAGTCCCGGCAGTAAATAACGAGGCATTCAGGGAGGCAAAGGACAAAGAAGAAAAGGGAATGGGATGCATGTGTCAAAGGAGGGAACACTATAATAGTCTCATTACTCTCATTCATATTGTTTGTTTTAATATATTAATTATATATTTTTTGAAGTGAATATAGTGCATAACTGTAAAACAGTAGGGGGTCTGTGCTGGTGGAGAGAAAGTTAATGGTCACTGTTGTGGAAGAGATCAAGGAATATAGCAGTGCAAAGTGCAAGGTGCCCGTCAGTAGCCTGCCACACTTAAAACCCTGAGAATACTCTCTTTACCGTGCAAGTGCTACCGGTTATAATTGCATGCAAGATGAACCTGCCGACAAGCGTTCGCTGACAACTGCATATGATTTAATGAGGAATGGACCATCCTCCTCTGTCCTAGCACTGCATAGAAGAGGCTTTTAGCCATGATAGCACTATAACATACAATATGGTGCCAGCATATCGGAGGTGGGGAGAGTGATCACCGGGCAACTTGGGAGGCATGTTGACATGAATGTCAATGAGAATCTGCCACTGGCCCTGCCTGAATATTTTATATGCTGGGGGCATAATCAGTGGGTGTTTTCCGAGTGTGCACATATTTATATAATGTTGGCCACTACAGTGAATAACTATATTTTGTTTTGCTGTGTAAACATGTTTGTACTATACAATGTGTGTGTGTGTGTGTGTGTGTGTGTGTGTGTGTGTGTGTGTGTGTGTGTGTGTGTGTGTGTGTGTGTGTGTGTGTGTGTGTGCGTGTGTGTGAGAGTGAGTGAGTGAGTGAGTGAGTGAGAGAGAGAGACATACAGACAGAGAGAGAGAGAACACTTATATATTCCTTTCTAAGTCTGACACCAATATCAGCCTGTCTAGAACGCCTAACTGTATATCCTTTGCAAATATGATGTACTGTTTATGTTACCCCCTCTGTTTCTAAGCATCAGGCAACAGCACATTTAGCAAGCTTGTTCTGGGGTGAAAAAAACTAAACAAAATACCGCCGAAAGCAGTTTCACTATTTTGACATTTATCATAGAAAACTATACTGTAGGGTCTGAACTTTAACTAGTTCATATTTTATCATATTTTTTGCTTGCGGTTGCTTCCGTTTCTCACCCACACACGCACAGCATATTACGGCAGAGCACAGCAGGGGCTGAGCTAATAGCAGTTCACATTCTATGAACAATTGGCCATAGGGGTTGGAGTAATGGTCCGACACCACCTGCGCCTGTCACGCCATGGGAGATAGATCATAAGGCTGATGAGCATCTGAAGGCCAAGCGTTTGTCTGTTCTGAGTTTCTGTAGCGGTCTGTCTGTCTTAACTAACCGTCTCTCTCTCTCTCTCTCTCTCTCTCTCTCTCTCTCTCTCTCTCTCTCTCTCTCTCTCTCTCTCTCGCTCTCTCTCTCTCTCTCTCGTGCGCTCTGTTCCCCCCTCTGTCTAAGGTCTTTTGTCTTTAATGTGAAATTCAATGAGCAGTTCTCTCTCCCAGTTCACTCGTTTGAAGATGAAAACAAGGTCTAGACAGTGTGGGGGGAAAAGGAACGCCTTTCTCAAAGGGAGTCTGGGGTGTCGTAAACGAATGTCGAGGTCCACGACGTATGAGGGCGTTTAGCTGGAATGTTAATGTGTGTGCTTTGTAAAATGATGTCTTTCAGTTTGTGGTAGCGGGCAAGATATAAGCCAAACACTTCACACAGCATTCTGATTGCTGTGCTGAGGAGGCATTGATGGACTTTTTTCAAATTTTCAAACTACCAATTTGGGCATTGAAAACAACAAAGGCTCGGTGGCTGATGGTAACAGCCAAAATAAACTTGCACGACAGCCGCATGAATATATGCAACGCTCAAGGTGATGAAACGTTCTGTTTCACACTCTGCAGAAAGATCCCCGATTAGCCACATCTGTTGCCAAATTTTATTTATGTCTGCGGCCGACTGCAGAGAATGCTCTTCTGTTTCTGTATATGCTCTCTTCCTGGGTCAGTCAGGTGAGGTTCCAACCGCAGCATATCAACTACTACAACTACTGCTCTTGCATTGTCATGTTTATTTTCTTTTACCTGAATGTCCACAAGACAATGAATGCTGATTGGCACCTGCCAATCTAGAAAATCTAGCGCAGCTAAATCCAGCAAGATGTACACTACAGTAATACTAATTAAAGGTAATATGAATGCAGAATATGCAGTAAAGTGTGTGTATAGGGATGGAGTGGGGTGAGGTGTGTGTGGTGTGTGTGTGGGGGGGGGGGGGGGGGGGCAGGGGGGGTTGAGGTGAAACTAATTGCTGACAGATCTACCACACAACCTAACAAGTGTTCACAAACCACAATGTCAAGTTGTCTACATAAGCAGTTGCAGCACCCGGGTGAAGCTATTGCATCTGCACTCAAACTGCTTGCCTGGCTCCTTAATTACAGTATATGTGCAGGTAGTTTTGTTACAAGAAGAAGAATACGGTGTTGAGGTAAATCTGGCATACAGATAGACACAGAATTAGAGATGCAACGAATTGCTGTGTAAGAAGCTCCTTGCATCTACATTATTCACAGAGATATTCAGTATTCACGTCTAAGGGGGGCACACACACAGCAGACAGATATTCAGCATGGTTAATCATTGACATAATCTCAACATGACAGAGCGGTCCCTCTGTTTCTCTGTCTTTTGGATATAGTTCACGTTAAATCTCTGGAGATTTAACGTGAGACAAGGGAACAGTGCTCAATTTCTTTCTATTATAATCCTAAAGGTGATAAAGTGAAGAGTGAATGACATTATGTGAGCATCATTACCGGGGATCTAATCTATGACTCAACATTAGGAGGGAAAGGCTTATAAGGCTTATTATCTAAAGACTTAGACTAAGCAGGGTTTCCCGCAGGTTGAGAAAGTTCTTGTGGTGGTGGGTGTCAGCCTGGTGAGGTGGTGTGTGCGTGTGTGTGCGTGCGTGTGTTCACACAGTCACACACACACGGACTGAGTGCAAAACATACTCTCTCCCCATGCCTTCGGCCTGGTGGAGACAATTAAGGGGTCTTGATTGGATGACATGTAGCCTCGATACCCAGGCTTTCATTTCGTCTGCGCGAAAGATGAAAGCCTGGAAAAAGCTGTGGGCTGAACCAGTCTAAAAGTGGGAGTCAACCCTTCCGGGTGGGCGTCGCTCTAAATGATGTGACGTAGCGCTGCACTAGGGGGGAGAGGAGGGGCCGGGGGTGACGGACAGATCGATGGGATCCAATCAGGGTGCGCGCATTTCTGAGGCGCGACCCGCCCCTCTAGACCAGAAATGTCTCTGCTTAGGTCAGGCTAGATGACATGTAGCCAAAATGGTTACATCATAGAATGTCTTTGCTTGTGTGCATGCTGCAATATAGCATAGAGCAAGTTTGTCTAATCTTCTCATCCTCCTGTTCACTGCACTCCACTTGCTCAGAAAAGTTCAATATTCATCCCTAATGAAACTGGCAAGCACCCAAAATACGTGGTAAGACATTTTCCAAGCCCAAATAGATTGCATAGATTTGAGTAAAATGACACGCTGGAGCTGATAAACTCACCAACCCTGAACTGTTGACCTTCAGATACATATAAATGAAATATTAGTTAGGTGTGGGATCAATCATGTAACATCCATTCTAGTGGGTAGTAGGGTACCTGCAAGGGCACTTTGTAAAAGTAATGTGGGTGTTTCTAAATATGTTTTCAAAAGGCAGAGATTCTGGATTGTTTGAAAATACAGTACACACAGGAGATTGTTTGTTACGCATTCAATTGTGTGTGCGTGTGTGCGCGTGTGTGTGTGTGTGTGTGTGTGTGTGTGTGTGTGTCCACAGCCCACAAGACTATGGACCGGAACAAGCCAATCCTTTTTACAATTTTAAAATAAGAATATATTTTTTCTTTCCTTTTCATCCTACGATTTTGGAACCCAATTCTTCACCCAGTGTCACTGTCAATTATCTAATGTAATCCTGGGCTCTACACTCCCCTCTGCCAACCTGGGGAGCGCAACCAACTGACCTCATGCTTCCTTCCTGGATGAGGAGTTCAAGCAGCTTCTTTTCACCTGACAGGGGGGAGTTTTCCCGGTTGGACGTAGTGTGTGGAACGAACACGTTATTCCAACCAGTTCCTTTCCCCTCCATCAGGCACCCTGGCTGGTCAGGGGGAGGCAGTTTTGCCTCATGAAAATGCCTCTACTATACTACAATCATCTTGATGAAGTCACTAATTGTCTCCACCAGCAGGCCATGTTACATATTTCCATTACTTTTGCTAATTTTGTAATGACATTCCCAAAATACATACATGGCTAAAGACAAAAGACTCAAATTGAATCTCAACTGGCAAACGTAATGATGTAAACACACAGCTGGGATCTGCATGTTACTGTATAAGGTCCAACAATGGGACATGGAGGTTAAGTGCATGGCTCAAGGGTAGAAGATTATTACTATGAGGATCGGCGTGGCACTTTTTGGCACATTGTGTTGCCCCCCTCGGCGTGTTGCCCTAGTACGCACAGTGCGCCTTGCGCGTATGCGTAGCGACGGCGCTGGAATGACAGCAGAAATTGCAGTGTGGTGCGTGCGATGTGCGTGCAATCAGATTTTCCCCCGCCACTCCAGGGGATCTAAAGGTTTTTGTAACAAGCTGACTTCTCTCACCTACTTTCAGAGCTGGAATTGGAAAAGATCACCAGGGATGCACAGGTGATTGATAGCCAGCCAGCCATACAATAAAATCTGCCAGTATGCATATTTCCTGGGAAGAATATGGTATCTGAAAAACATACAGTAATATGAAATAAATAAATGGCAGCATTATTCCACTTCATATAGCTGAGGCAGCTGATGCAGGCTGCATTCTGATCTAGTAGTATTTGATCAAATCAGACACGTCGTAATGCATGGCAGTGAAGCGTATTATGGCGCCCGGGTACTAAAGGAAGGAAGGAACTATAGGTGAAGATTCATATATGTAGATAATATCCATCACACAGAGCTACTGTACAGAATGTTTTTGTTTCAGCCCAGGGCCGTGGAACTAACTCCTGCCAAGTATGGCAGGGCAATCTGAAGTGAACTTCAGAAAGGCTCAGAGCCGTTGTAACCTTTGAGGACGAGCCTTGACTCCAACCCACGCACCACTGCATCACATAATGCACAACCCATCGGGGGCCAACTGCTCTGGAAATGGTTGCAAATCTAATTTCCTGGCAACCTGAACGAGTAATGAGGTGAATTGTGATGTGTGGAAAGTGTTCATTCTCATTCAACGGAAATGTAATATGAATCATGTTCAAGTCAAATGGATGTCTGCCTCTTTCATGCCCTTGTGTGCCTTAACTAGAGTGAATCATAAACTCTCACATAATATTGTTGTTCTCAGCGGCAAGCCCTCAAAAAAGGAATAAACGAGAAAGTGAAGCCACTGGGGACAAAGTGAATGAGGGGATAACGGTGCTGCCGGAAGAGTAATAGACAACTAGAGCCAACTCTAATTGCATCTTAGTTCCGTATGTTGTATTCTATGACTCTAGGCTGGACACTGGACACTGGCCGGGCACAAGAGTTAAAGTTCATCTATCTGGTTGATATGAGCGACAAAGAACCGGTATAAGGTATTGAAGAACCTCACATTAGTGTCGTCTCTATGCCCTCCGTGTTGATTGATTTGGCCACAGAGATCCCTGGACAGGGCTAAAGCGTCTATATGCCGATCTTCCCTCTGAGCAGTAAGAGTCTGTGGTTGTGTGTGGGCGGATACAGAAGGATATTTGGTAGGATATATAAGCTTTGATTGTGCATTCCAGACAGCTAGCCGTGGCGTGCATTCATCGTGATTCATGGCATGCACGCATTGCATGTGTTGCTGGCTGCACACCCGCATGCGTTTGTGTCTCTTTCATCCATACAAAGAAGACGCTAGGAGAGCCAGCGGGTCAAACCGGATCAAACCGTGTATATACTTGACACAACATAAACTCTCAAAACAGCCTATATTGGTCTTCTTCTCTCGCTTTATTTTAAGGTCACGAAGGCTCACCTTCAAAAAGCACATGTGCTGTAGTAGTTTGCCACAGGAGCACTATTATCCTTTCCAACTCCTACACATACAGCAAGTACAAACCTGGAGTAATCCAACCTGCATGTCATGTATGTAATGCAGCTGCAGTGAAGTGGGCTTTTTGCCGCCCTAGCTAATGCTATTCATGGGAAGGAAACGTCACCCATTAGCTTTCTATTTCAAATGCTAACCTTTTGAAGGTCCCGTGGTTTATGCATCGATTTGACCTCATGAATACCAAGAATGTATAATCTTTCCATCTGCATTCAGGGCCGTCTCCATACGGGGAGATTAAAGGTGATTGTTATCAGAGAGCCACCGCTTGTTGTCGAACAGCTAAGAGGAAGTGAACTGCTCCTGCAACTCTAGCATATAAATGGCCAAACAGAATGACCATTTGCAGTGGGTCGCACTGGCATCATGGCGTTTACTACAAGCCTGGAGCGGGGCCTTATGAGTGTCTTCCCCCTCTGCAGGAAGAAGAAATTGGATTGGGACACAACACAGCCGAGGGCTGCCTCCGTTAATGAGATTGTTGAGGTCGGGGCTGCAGCTTCCCCCTGACTCAGCCTGTTGTTTATTCCTGGTCAGATCAATAGTTTATGGTCCGCTGTACAACACCATAGAAAGGTCAATGACAAACGAGACGACAAGAGCCCTGTTTTATTACCTAGATGTGCTTAAAATACAATTGGAAGGCCTCAGAGCCTCAGTGGTAATTGATCCAGCTTTGTGGACTGCGCAAAGGGGACATTTGCAAATAACCTTCAGTTAATCTCTGCATTCACTTTTATGGGCAGAGGTTTGAGAGGAAGACAGCTAGATAAAACTCCAACAGGTGGTGCCGATATCTCAGCTTCACAAAGAATGCACAAGGTAATTAGTGAATCTCAACAGAAAACAAGCTGTGCTGCTGAAAATAGATCAATGCCACAATGTTTCCTGTTTGTGCATCATCTTCTCACAGCTTTAAAAACATGCCAGACTAGCATAATGAATCTAGTTTGAGGGCAGAAATGTTCAAGTTTATCGCAGTGCAATTGAATACAAAACTCTGATGCTGGCATTCAAAGCAACCAAAGGTATGGCTCCCCCATATCTTGCAAGTATGATCGAACCCTACAAAACTCTTCTCTCTTCTGGCTCCAAAACTGTGGAATGCACTTCCCATTGCAGTCAGAACTGCAGCATCACTCCCAATCTTCCGCCGTAGTCTGAAAACCCACCTTTTCAGACTCCATCATGGCCCATAGCACTTGCCACTTACCCCACCCCCTTAGATAGCATTTCTGTAGACTTAGAAAGCATTTGATACAGACTTATAGCATGTTATGTAGACAGCACTATAATTGCATTGTATGTAGTCATAGCACGTCATAGTACATATGTATAGCATAGTAGTATATATGTATAGTTTATATGTATAGTTTCATTATATAGATATTCCACTGTTACTTTCTTAGCTTACGCATGTTTCATGATAAATGTTTTTATGTGATGTATTCCCATGCTTTTTTGTTCTTGCTTAATGTAAGTCGCTCTGGATTAAGAGTGTCTGCTAAATGCCTAAATTGTAAAATTGTAAATTGGGTTCAGAAGTTTGATACACATCAGCATTTGTTTTAATCTCATAAAATCATGTTTTCAACATGATTTTATAATCTCTACAATGACCTATCTGCAATTAAGCAAAAATATACACAGAAAAAAAGAGATTCTCAGTGGAATATTACAGACACAGGAAATCAACATCCAGAGCCACACTTTAGGCTCACAGGAGCCTCAGTGCCAACAGGTTATTTCATTAGTGTCTATGTGGGACTCTGGGAAAACTGCGTGGGTAGTTATCGGCCGAATCTCTCGTGTCTTAAACATCGCTTGTACAAATGTATCACAGGGCTCCATGACACAACTGTGTGTGTGTGTGTGTGTGTGTGTGTGTGTGTGTGTGTGTGTGTGTGTGTGTGTGTGTGTGTGTGTGTGTGTGTTGTGTGTGTGTGTGTGTGTGTGTGTGTGTGTGTGTGTGTGTGTGTGTGTGTGTGTGTGTGTGTGTGTGTGTGTGTGTGTGTGTGTGTGTGTGTGTGTGTGTGTGTGTGTGTGCGCGCGCGCGTGGGTGCAGACGGGCATGCGGTTGTGCGTGTCAGATTATGTCATCTACATGCTTGGGCAACGTTTCTGCCCAATCTGACCTCCACTTCCAGTCTAAAATTATAGTTGAAAAGAGCTATCACATCTGACATCTAGGGCTTCATTTTCGTCACCGCTAAACCCCTTATCCCTAAACTTCTTTAGAACATTTTTGAATAGTTCAAATGGCCAGTCTACAAGCTCACAACGTGTCAATGTAGATTGGCTAGTTGAACTATTCAAAAAAATTCAAAATAGTATTTAGGGAAGTTAGGGAAGTTTAGGGATAAGGGGTTTAGCGGTGACGAAAATGGAGCCCCTAGAGTTCGGGCCACTTAGTGGCCCCATGCAGGCTCCTAGAGTGGCTCAAACTTGAGGCCGCTCTCACCTTCCACTCGAGCCAACCATAGAGTTAAAATGGTACTTCCAGCAGTCTTCCGGGTGCTTCAAATTATTCACTCCACATTTGGGCATAGCTGCATTGGGAACCCCTTATTTTTTATGGCTGAGTCATGGCGACATGAGCATGACAACGTACTATGAAAAATTGTTTTCATAGTACGTATCTTTTGTTCAGCACCTGTAGAATTATTTTGAAATGTGCGTGCTTCTCTTTGGACTCTCATGGAAACTGAGAGCTAGGGCAAGCGTGACCGCAAGCCCTCCCTTCTTAAAGGTATATTCAGTGATTTCACTTAATTCAAATATCACTTATTTTTTTGTTTTGTTGTGATAATCCTCCCTACTATAGAGTCGTTAACCCCTGGGGGTCAAAAAACCTTAGGTTTCGTTTTTGACTCTCTATCCTGATTGGACGAAAGGCTGGGTCCCACAGCCAAAAACGAAACCTAAGGTTTTTTGAGTGAAATCACTGAATATACCTTTAAGCCCATTTTAATAGATATTTAGAATATGTGAGAAATAAAATTCAATGTTAAAATTCAAAGTTACTTCCTTGGCCTACAGGCAGTTTGTGAGATTAGCCCCAGACTCTCAGACATGTCCTACTCCTTATAGGAACTTCCGGTGTGAAAATACCAAACAAGATCTCTGCAAAGACTAAGTAAGTCAAGGTGAAGGTAAAACGGACGAATTGCTGCCTTAAAGGATTTACTTAAAGATTACAGGGGATTTTGACAGTGGAAAGCACAACAAAAAGCAGGATTTAACACTTGAGCAGCCAGCAAGGTTATTCAGCATTTATGATCTTTTTTTATGTTCAATGTCGACTTTTAGAAGGCCCTGCATGGCCGCCATGGCCTTGAATGTGCAGGCCATGTAGTTTATCAACTACACAAAATCGTGTCACATACCGTAGAAACATGGGTGCACACACGCACAATCTCTCTCTCTAGCGCGCGCACACACACACACACACACACACACACACACACACACACACACACACACACACACACACACACACACACACACACACACACACACACACAAAGTTGTGCAGCTGAGGGTATTATTATAAGATATGATCGATTAGAGAAGTTCGTTAGGAGGGAAGAATAGCCCCTTTTCCATCTCGCACAAAAATGTGGCGATAATCTCTATCTGTGACCGTGGTTTAATTCATCATCATAGGTGCAATGTCTAGCCCACAGTGCGTGGCCCCGGGGAGAGGAATGGGAAGATGTATATCTGTGTTATACCGTGAGAGGCTTAGTTGGCCTGTCGGTTCTGGTTTGATAAGGTACGGCACAAACTGTCCAGTGCAAGGTTGGAGGGTGGCGCCTTAATTGGCATTTGGCAATGCACTCAAGGTTATTGTTTTTTTTCTTGTGCGCACGCATGCGCACGCACGCACGCACACATGCACATGCACGCATGCACGCACACAGGAACAGCTGAAATTATGTCAGTATTTACATTGTGGGGGCTAGGCTGGGAATAAAATGAACGGCCATAAAGTACAGCACGTATAATAGATTTATTGATTAGGGAGCGGTCTACTAGTTCCTGTTCACTGTGATAGATTCAGAGGATCCTGCTACTGCAAGGGGCTGGTCAGAAATATGGCCCTCATTTATATTCCCCACCATAACAGCCCATTGCTTTTTCTTTATACCAGCCCCTCTCTCTTCTCTTTCTCCCCATCACTCTCCATACTAACATCCCTCTATACTAGCTCTCTCTCTCTCCCTCTCCCTCTCCCTCTCCCTCTCCCTCTCCCTCTCCCTCTCTCTCTCTCTCTCTCTCTCTCTCTCTCTCTCTCTCTCTCTCTCTCTCTCTCTCTCTCTCTCTGCAGTTCAAAGGACTCTGTAATGTTACACCTGTCATATCCAGCTTCTGTCAGAACGGGATTCAACATTTGCATAATACTTGTATGATTCTCCAAGACAAGAAACATATTTCACTCATGCAAATATAATGTAGTCCTATCTGGGAGTATGCGTGCGCCAGTGTGAGTGACTACACACTCACACAGGCTCATGCGCGTACGTGGCCAGACAAGTGAATTAGCACCTGTACTGTGTCCCTCCCACCTTATCCCCTCTCTTCATCTGGCTCAATACATCCTTTTTGTTCTCTCAATAACAAGCCGCTACATGCAGTGATGCCGCAGGGAGTCTTTTGCTGCTTTGTAGCAACGGGGCTAACGAGATTAACAAAACCACCGAGGGTTAACTCGAAGGCATCGGGCGGCCCTAGACGGGGCACTAGATGAATAGGCAAGCAGGCCCCCATGGCTCTCCGATCTACCATACAGTATAAGGGCCGACACCAACATGCTGCCACTCACTATGGATCGTGTATCCATTTCAGTCAGATAAAGTGTGATTTGACAACCCCCCGCCCCCCCCCCCCCCCCCGGGGAAAACAGAACCGTTAGGGAAAGCAGAGCTTACTGGTGGTGCTGGGGTGGGAGCAAACAAATACAACATCTGTGGCCACATCTGTATTGTCTACACTGACAATACAACAGGTGGAAGTATACAATGAATCAAGTGAGCGCCAAAATCTGCTGCTTGACACGTCGTCACATACAGTATACGTCTCCCACACAGAGCTGCACATGCGTGCAAAAGTGTATATACTGCCCTACTGGGATCCTGGCCTGAGGGCATGTTTCTGATTAAGCACTCCATTTGCATTATGAGGCGCTGCCGCGCTGGTGCACCTTGTTCCTTTGCTGGGCATAAGAGGGCTCCATGACACAGAGCAGAGCTGATAGAGGAACCAGTTCAATGCCAGGCTCACCTAATTATATGGCGCGTTCAAAGAAATGAAAGTCATCCATTTTGATGGCGTGTCAGACACAGCCTCCTGACCATCAGAGCCAATGCACTTAAGCTATTCTCTGTAATAGATTTCTTGATTACCGCATTGTGAGGGCTATAATTAACCAGTAATGACCGTCACTGAACCTGACAGGGAGAGATAGTGAGTCACTGACTGGACGTCAGTAGTACAGCACGCACATGCACGCACGCGCGCAAGGTATACTCTAATGTCCACATATTGTGTAGAAATTAAACACTTGATGTTATGTATAGCAAATGTTCATGACTCCGAATTGTAGTGGTCAAATCAGAATCGGCACTTCAATGTGCCGATTAGTCCTGTATAAAGTGCAGACCTTTCGTTTCTTTACTGATATAGAACACATTAACATAGTCCAGTGCAACAGAGTCATGTTTTTGGAACATTTAAATCAATACATCCATTAAGACCACTACACATGATAGCTGACGTCGGATTATTTTAATTGCTGACTCCAGTCCACCTGGAAGTCGAGTTTCATTTAAACTAACTTGATGCCATTGGGAAGAAACCGGAAGAAACATAGAGGGAAGAAAGCTAAATTATTGATTGAAAAGAAAGAAAAATTAGCATTTCTTTCTTTGAAAATAGATTTAGGGGCTGTTTTGTGACGGTCGTTAAAAAAAGTTAATTTGTGGGCCCTGGTTGTCCGCTTTGAACAATTGTGAAAATTAGTTGGTGATGGGTTGTGTGTGGATATCGACACACAACATGTCAAGTGCACATTCACACATAAAAATGTGTGAATGTAATTCTGACAAATAACTAAGAATTTTTCACATAGTTCACAGAACAACAAAACAAACAATTGCCTCACTAGTCTATTCGGAGGAGAAGAGAGGTGCAAGGCAAGCAGGACAGAGACAAGAGAGGCAGCTGTAGGATGATGTGAGCTCTTGAAATGGATTCATGAGTTGATGTTGTAGTTTTAGAATAGGCTACATTGATGTTCGGGACTGTTGGCTTCAACCGCTAATCTGTATTCGGGTCGCGGGGGCAAGACCTCCACCAGAGAGCTCCAGACTTCCCTCTCCACAGCAAAGTAACTTAATTCTGGAGGATCCCGAGGCATTCCTGGCAGATTTTGTAAATGTAATTCCTCCATCTCATCCTTGGTCTACCCTTCCAGTGGGGCGTGCATAGAGGACCTCCCTAGTGGGACGCACGAGAGGCATCCTAACCAGATGCCCAAACCACCTAATTTGACAAAATTCCAAGTAGCAGCGTCTCTACTCTGAGTCTCTCACGTGACTGA
The DNA here is from genome assembly GCF_964188405.1 of Protomyctophum parallelum. Lineage (NCBI taxonomy): Eukaryota > Metazoa > Chordata > Actinopteri > Myctophiformes > Myctophidae > Protomyctophum > Protomyctophum parallelum. The sequence continues at coordinate 24,403,041 of NC_139708.1, read as the reverse complement.
ACTTATTATCATCCTCTATCTCTAAAGGAGATGCCAGCCATCCGTCTGAGAAAACTCATTTCGGACACGGGTATTCGCGACCTTATTCTTTCGGTCATGACCTACACTTCATAACCATAGGTGAGAGTAGGAACGAAGATTGATCGGTAGACAGAGAGCTTTGCCTTCTTTCTGTCTTTTGCATCAAATGTACAGTGTATTATATTTAGGAGGAGGAAGGCAGAAGCTGAATGAAGACGCATTCACACACAGGCTCTCAGGTGAGGTCTTGATGTCTTCTATTGTGATTTGAACACATAATAGAGGTGGTAGAGTCCATGTGCACATTGGTTGTTACTTGTTTGTACATTAAACAAGCAGAGACTGGGTGGCAAATGTGTCCCCAGACTCCCCCTAATGTCTAACTCACTCCGGTATGCCCCTACAGGCAGGTACTGTACTGTAACCCGATGTTATTTCCATGACCGTTCTCATTTTGTTCTGTCAGGTTCTGAGGCCACAAAGAATATGAAAACAGAATACTTTTCAAATGTTGCCTCTGAGAAAACAACTGTCAGGGTTCAAGCGTGCCACACATGCACACAGGCACACACACACACACACACACACACACACACACACACACACACACACACACACACACACACACACACACACACACACACACACACACACACACACACACACACACACACACACACACACACACACACACACTCACACACACACACACACAAATCCTTTCCTTATATATGTGGTCCTCAAAGGTCCTTGTCGGACACATAGAGACACGGTGCTCTATGATAAAGAATTAGTCATGACGTAAGGCTCCATAAAACAGACTAAAATCTTCCATAATATGCTATGATAATGATGGTGGTCTAATACTCATACTGTCGGGTGAGAGAGTGCAATCTAATCTATTATTTGTACATAATGCTTCAAAATGCAAATGACAGTCTGTGACCCCTAGGAGGTCCTCAGAGTTACTACAGGGAGGCAACCAAATCTTTGTGAGATAGGATTCTTTTTTTACATTAACCACTTGAACCTGTTGAACATTTAGTTTGTAGATTGGCTATTTTTGGAAAAGAGGTTTGGTGTAGATGGAAAAACGAGCAGATCAAGTACAGAGTGAAAGGTCAAGTTTACTAAGTATTGATGCGTTTAAACAATGCTAAGTTAAATGTCTGAAAATCCACATTCAACATGAATCCAACAGAACACTGATGATAGTGCTGGCAGACAAGTCTATGATGCTATCTATATAACCTATGAAAAAGTTTAATCTGCAACGCAATTCATTCAATCTGCAGCCCCTGCTTCATCTCTAGGTAGGCCTACAGGAGCTCTGTATGACCGAGACTCATTAGGGCTACTATTAGGGCTACTAATGGCTACTATTACCTTATTTAATTTGAATTACATCGATTACTCTTTCAAATAATAAAGAAACTATCAACTCGTAGAAATTCTAATGAATGATTATTTTTTATAAATGACCAAATTGTGATTGCAGCCCTAATAGTTCTTCTATGTGCCATATAATATAGACACTACAATTTGTGCACAGTGGAACCCCCACCAAAACTGAAAACTGAGCGCTTGATTCATTGTACTGTACTTCCACCTGTTGTATTGTCAGTGTGGACACTGATGTCATATGTACCTTGTTTGCTCCCACCCCAGCACCACCAGTAGGCTGAGCTTCACAGTACAGTACACCCTCTGCATATGCCGTACCTCATTACCTCATTAGATCCTGCCTTGCCTTATTTAAATTAGCATAACTGTTGACGTGAGACATTTTCATGTTGATAAGATTAAACAGCAGGATACAGCGTTAATGAATGTGGACTTACAGATGTGAAGTTGTGGGCGCCGCAGGGCTCCCCTCGGTACTTGCACATGAGCATCATGTCCTCCAGCTGGTGGCCGAGTCTGTCCATAAACTCCAGGTTGGTTCCCTCAAAGTTTCTGGGCGGCAGAAAGAGCCGGAAGTCCGAGAGCTTGGTGAACCACGGCAGCCGGTCGTCCTGAAGCAAGTCCAGAACCAGGGGTCTGGCGGTCCGGTTGGCGAGCAGCAGGCCCAGCCAGTGGCCGGCGAAGTACAGGTCGCTCTTGGTGAGCTTGTAGAGGCGGATGGGGTTGTTGTTACAGATGGTGACGGCGGGGAAGGGCAGCTCCTTGGCCCACTCGGTGTGAACCCGGGAGTAGGTGGGGAAGGAGAGCCAGTGGAGCAGGCGGTTGGAGGACCAGGACAGGAGCAGGCCCAGCGAGGTGCAGAGGGCCAGCAGCCAGAACGCCCGGCGGCCCATGGAGCCGCCGGGGACGCAGACGTGCCTCAGGCCATGGAGGCGAGTCCTGGACAGAAGGGTGGAGGTGATCTGGGCCAGGCCCGGCTTCGGGGGACGGCGCAGCGCGTGGTGCCCCCCCCTCCTGATGACCGCCGGGGACCCGTGCCGGAGACAGCGCCCTTCCAGAGCCATGGCGGACCACAGCGCTCCTAAAGACGCGGGAAAGGCTTCATTTCCCAACCAGGCCTCAGGGCCAGGCGCCCACATGTAGCTCCAGGGTAGCGGTAGACTCACTGCTGTAATCCACACCGGGATATGTGAATAATGTGATTAGCCTTGCAACAGTTACTTGCACTCCACATGAACTCCGACTGCGCATAGACGTGCACGTGCAAAGAAAACAAATACAAACAGCCTTGGGATCTAAATCTCCTTCTTGGTGATGCAGGAGGAGCCTTGATACATTTTTAGCTCTCAGCTACAGTAATCTCTCCTGACTGAATTTCAAGTCTATTTATTATCACCCTTGACCCTGAGATTGTTCCATTGTTCCAATGCCCTACAAGTCAGTAAAAAACAAAATAACAAATTTCAGCCATGCAAATCCATGTGCTCCTAGCAAGGTGACTTCTACTACACAATGTTTCTCCAGAATCAATCAACCATGCGTGACAGTGAACCAGAGAGGATGAGAGAGGGAGAGCAAGAGTGAGGAGGAGAGGGAGAGGGAGAAGGATGGGAGTGAGTACTGAGGACAGAACGATTAAAGACAAGTAGACAGTGGGAACAGAAGATGAAAGGAGGTGAGGTAATTAATAAATCAGGGGGTGGACAATGGACTGGAGTGACTGGTGTAGTCCGTCGGAGGTGCTTTCATTTCCTTCTGCTGAGTCTGTTTTGGCTATACAGCGACGTTCATCTGAATATCAACCGGAGCTTGCAATCATGACATGTCCATCTTGTCTTGACACCACAATTAAGCGAACAGCAGGTGTCGCAGAGCTTTCAATGAAGTCTCACACAGTTCCCCCCCCCCCCCCCGCTTTTCACATGCAGTTTCATGAGCTCCCTTTTCGTGTGGACTTAATTCTTGACGTGATTTGATTGCCCGCACGCCCCAACACGCCTTCTCCTGTGATCTTCTGTCGCCAGCGCCGGGTCCTGCGCGCTGCGGGTTAGTGCGGGTAGCGGCCGCGTATGCACTTCATGCTCAGTTCTGACAACAACACGCCTGCTTTTTTTTCACGTGGAGAAAGACGCACTGATGCAAATACGCATCCACACACTGCAAACTCGGAAATTATTTCCTGCAGAGTACCGTAACAGAACTGGTGGCTATTTCACGCATTTATTATCCACGCGCTCTGCTCTCTCAGCAGGATCGCTCTCTCTCTCTTTTATCAGTGGAGTTTCTCCTCTCCCCCTCCTCGGTCCATTTCGACACCACCACAGCACTTTGCAATTCAAACATCTACTCACGTTTGGGTTTGTTTTCCTCCGTTCTAAAAATAGACTATAGCATAGCCTACTCCTACTCTCCAAATAATATCGCTCTTCTCTTCTCCCTCGCGCCGCCTGCACAGCCCTTTAAACTCCACTGCAGTTTTTCATCCCTTTCTTTTTCTTTTCCACTCCACTTCGCGGACACCCTCCTCCTCTCTTCTCCACGCGGCTGTGCTCTGGCCGAACGCGCTCTGCGTCCCCACGCGCCTCACTTCACTGCAAGTGCAAGCTGCTTTGGTTCCCACTGAGCGAGTTGACCTATTCTTCCCTCGGTGGTCCTCGCCGGTCCTCAGACCTCCCCTCCCAGCGAAGGGAAATGCGTGCAGCTTTGCTGTTCGCTCCGTGGCCGATGAAGGACTAAAGACAGCTCCGTGCACCTCTCCTCCAATTCCTTTCCTCCTGCTGACTCCTGTCCCCAGTCAGTCAGCCAGTCAGTCAGAGAGAGAGAGGGAGAGAGAGATAGACAGTCTTCTCTGTCTCCTGCTCTCTCTCACACAGACTCAAACACCCTGCGTCCTTCGTCCGTTGCTGAACAACATTACCGTGGCCACAGCACACCGCTACAGGAGCGCAGCAGCGAACTGACTATGCACTGTGCGTGCGTTTAATTGCGTGCCTGTACATCTAGACTGCTTTAGTTAGACACGAGTTAAAGTGCAAATAACATGCATTTTAAAACTGCTTTTAATATTTAATATCATATTGTCTATGTCCATCAAAGTTATTTCTAATGGTTTGAGCCTCAATCACCACTCTGATATAACCAGGCCTTGTCATTTCTTTCTGGACTTTGAAAGCAGTTTTAGCTGCAGTACCACAATGTCCTGAGGTGATGGGGTGCTGATATGCAGATTATTTAATATTTGAGTCATTATAATACTGATGCTAGATAAAACCAGGCTTGTTTCCATTCCATGCCAGCTTGGAAAATCAACAATAGTGAACATTGTAAACAAAGTGGAAATGCAAATTTGGAACTGAGGACTGAAGAAGGAGGAATTATACAAATTAGGGTGACATTGATGACATCACGATGAGACCAAAATCAGTTGAGCTTTTCCTGAGAGCAATTTCTATTAAAGCACCTATATGATATGAAAGCCTGATTGTTCAAAATTGGTTATTTGTGTGGATAGAAAACACATATGGGAGCCCTAAAAATACAAAATAAATTTAAGTTGAATTTTATGTTATAGCTCGTTTAAGTATTTTGTGTTTAAAGTTAACACTAGCTAGACGTGTCGCCTTCAAAATAAATAAGAGGAGTTGAAATCTAACAGATTCGTCTGATCATGTGATGGAGATGTAAAATTGGCTACTTTGTCAAAACCTAACCTACGGTATATAGATTAAGCACACCACCATAAAATCCAGGTTAAATAAGCTTATAACTTTTTATGACAGAAACTAAACAATCAATCAATACATAATAGTGTTTTTGAGAATCAATATAGCATGGGGTGCCAAAGTCCATGCGCCTTGGGATTATGTGACCTGCATACATCATTATTATTGCAATATAATGTATACAACTATCCAAAAATTAGGAAATATTTTTCAATCGGCTATAGTTTACATTGTGCACACTTATTTCCCAATACAGACACAAATTATATAACCTAAAAATGCCCCAACCTTTTTATTTGGCATTAATAAATAAAAGCAAACATTTAGTGATAACACACAGGGAAATTAATATAGGTGTGCAGTGAGAGTTTGACTCACGCTTTGGTGTGCCTTGGTACAAACATTTTGAAAACCACTGTTGAAGTGGCCTAGCCTATATTATCAGAGGCGTGGGCCACCTGCGTGGTCTGCGTCATGGCATTTACGCCCCTGCCTATTATCTTACAGCCATAGCATGACAGGTTAAAAAACCCCACTAGATTTTACTGTCCATGAAGAATAACTGCAAAGCATAAAATAATGCAGTGTCAGGCGCTTATCTAACATTGTTAGAATTGCTGTAGTTTATTTACTGTAAAATTTGGCTTGTAGCCTAATAGGCATAGTCCTCTCAGTGGACAGTGGTTGTATAGGCAATAACAGCAGCAAAAGACCTAGATGCAATCTACCTCTGTCTCTCTCTGGAGAGGTTTTACCTGCAGTCTATCCTGTACTACATATATAAATAATAGAACACAAGCTAATGCTCGCTCTACATCAGGCAGCAATTGCTTACATCGGTCATATTCATAAAATAAATTAAACTCTCCACAACACCTTGCAGCGAAACGTATCGGTCAGAGTAAGAGAGAGGAGTTTTGCTGTAACAGTATTTTGTTTATCGCGACCACAGGTCGCAGTTAACTTAACTATGAAATTGTGCATTTCCCATCAGTCAGTCGGTCAGTCAAAATGAAGGCCCGGCCCTACCTGGGCCCTCATCAAACCCTGTACATGCGCTCAAGACACTGCCCCCCCTGCCACCCTTAGATATCCATATATGGAGCTGACCTGTTCTCACATTCCATATGTTGATCTGACCTCATCAAACCACTCAAGACACGCTCCATATACTGTATGGCCAGTACAGAATTCATTCCATATGTTGATCTGACCCCCCCATGCCAAAGCGCCAGCGCTCGCCCAGCAGTCTGCGGTCACCCAGGCGGATGCGAGATCGCTTCTCGCCCTCAGGCATCTTATTGGTTCAATTCATATGCTGTCGCTCATTTGCACATAAAACAGATATTCACCACCAAAGGGGAAACTGCATTTAAAATGTTTTGTAACTTGTTTTTGACAACAACGGAATGGGTTATAGCCGGCTACAACTTTAGCATGCTCGTCGTATGAAAGAAAATACTTTAATAGCAGACTGACAGTCTACTATTAAAGTCAGTTAATTTTGTGTCTGCGTTTTGAGAAATGCATAGGCTATAGTTTTATAAATATTTACAACTGCCGTCAAAGTTGTGTAACATGTCACGCCTCTGATATTGAAAGCCTGCATGCAATGTATAAGCACTTTAGGTTCTTTGTAGAAAGGAAATATTGTACTGTCAATATTGCGCAATGTCTATGTAAAAGTGGCTTTTGTGTGTCCCCTCATAGACCAATGGTAAATGGTGCATTTGTATAGCGCTGTTATCCAAGGCGAAGGCGCTTTACATAGATTGTGCACACACACATTCATACACCGATGGCGGCGGAAACCATGCAGTAATCAGCACATCGGGAGCAATTAGGGGTTCAGTGTCTTGCTCAAGGACACTTCGACACTAACTCTGGGGGAGCCCGGGTTCGAACTGGCAAACTTGCGGTTACCATCCAGCCACTCTACCCCTGAGCCCAATCACAGCTCTTGCCGCTGCTACGTGCGTGATGTCACAAAATGCCTATAGTGCAAGTGACGTGCAGCACTGTAGCTTTGTTTAAACTGCACAAATTGTGATTTGCAATTGATAGTTCACATAGATATAATTAGATCACCTAACCCAAATATACAAAGTGGTGGATGGTAGCATGTAACGGCCTTCACATGGCACGTTATCTATTCTGGGTGCTAACACCAGTTCATGCATCGCTAGGATCAGTGGCGTGCACAGACATTTAGAGGGGCAGGTGCTCAAGTGACAAAAGGGCACCTTGTGCAGCGCGTCGAACCGGCCGGTTGCCTTAACCCTTGGCCTACAATTCACGGAAAAAACAGAATTAATCAAAAAATCTAAACCTCCCGTTAACGGAAAAAACGGAATGACAATCAATATCAGTTATCGGGGGGTCAAAAGATCAAAAATTAATATTTTTTCGCTAATATTAATATTTTTGGATGTAATTTACCAAAAAACGGCCGAAATCCGCGTGATCGTGCGCTATCGTGCACGCGCGCCGTCTCTATGTGCGTCGCTGTAAAAAATGTGATATTTTGCGATCTTTTGGGGTTGATTTGAGGTTAATTTGACTTCGTTATGAAAAATATAGCATTAGCTTAGCAATCCGGACCAGCCAAGCTATTGACTAGGGTCAAAATACTACAGGATGTTGTTGATCGTTCAACCGGAAGTGATTTAGGAAGATTCGTCTATTTTGGCCAAAATCAGCATCATGGTGCTTTCCCGCCATCTGGTGGCGAATCGAGAGAATTCACCTTCAATGAACAAAAAATTAAAAAACATCTTTTCAAGCCACCAGATCTTTCTTGTATGTTAAAACGATGAATTAAAAATATGCCAATTTGTTACCCAAACAAAAAAATTGGGACTGGTAGTCCAAGGGTTAATAGTGTGAGATTTATAGATTTTGGGGCATAAATTATATTATTTATGCCCCACAATCTATAAATCTCACACTTTTACAGAGTAGAAGCTTGTTTTTATCAATAATTGGTCAATGTCACCATGGTCCACAATTTATAGATTTTGGGGCATAAATTATATTATTTATGCCCCACAATCTATAAATCTCACACTTTTTACAGAGTAGAAGCTTGTTTTTATCAAGAATTGATCAATGTCACCATGGTCCACAAACTGTACACTGTACAAAAGAGCACATTGCTGTCCAGAGGACAAGGGCAGGTGGTGCTCTAGCACCCCCTAGTGTCTATCTGTGCACGCCACTGGCTAGGATGGCGTAAGCCTCTGAATTACCGGTAGTCATGGGTTTGGGCATTGTGTCAAGTCAATAACCACTCGCTCATTCAATTATGATTTAAAGTAAACCACCAATGAAATCATGTCAAAGACATAAAATAATGTGTCCTGTGGATATTGACAGTGGCCCATTGAGCAGAGAAATAAAGACAACCAGGATGTCATTCTTGCAGAATTTGAGTTACCGTATATGAACATATTCTATCAGTAATAACCAATGCAATATATTGATATTGACATTAATGCAGACTCCTCTCCCAAAAGCCCAATCTGTCCTGACCCCTTATTATTACATTATATATTATATCCATAATTTATAAATGATGGATAATTAATATGTTCTTAAATGGTTCTTTGTCTCAATTCTTCAAAGCTTCATTTAGAGTCCCTCACAAATATTAATCTACCATGTTGAAAATTAGTGTTATTGTGTTGAATTTGGATGGATATGAATTGCTACATGCTAGCCTGGATCCAGCCCAAAGACCACGCCCACTCTCTGAGTGGACTGCATCTCTTGCAGAGATCTCTGCATCTCTTGCATCTCTGAAGCTTCAAGAAAGCTACAGTCTGTTAATCAGGCTAGTGCCATGCTGCCAAAGGGACATTTAAATGTTTCTTAATTGATTTCTGTGACACTATTCTCACTTCAGGAGACAATGGATCTAAGTCAACACGGACAAACAGTTCAGTTTGGAATCTGCACTTGAAGAAGTAACAGAGCTGAATCTTCGAGAGACAGCCAACTCCATGCTCGACCGCGGCTTCACCAAATGCGAGAAACAAGAACTCTTGTACTCAATTGTGAGTTACCAAGGCTAAACTAATTATCTGCAACTGGCCATTGTCCCTGCTGGGAAGCGATATATATATATATATATATATTAAAAGAGTAAAACATGGCCCAGGCCGTAGCGTAACGGTCTGGGCACCGGACTGGTAATCCAGTCGCAGTGTGCCGCGGGTTCGACTCCCGGACCCGACACGGCCTTTACTGCATGTCATCCCCCCATCTCTCTCCCGTTTCCTGTCAGCCTACTGTCTGTCCCTTCAAAAAAATCAATAAAAGGCGTAAGCCGCAAAAAAATATCTTAAAAAAAAAAAAAAAAAAGAGTAAAACATGTCCATGTATAGGCTAATGCACACAAAATTCAACACACAACATGGAAAATGCATGACAATTTCTTCTAATATACCAACGCCACTGGCTCAGCCTAAAGCAAAAATCTGAGGCAGCCTTCCAGACCTTGGATCCACGGGCTAAATAATTAGCCCAGAGCCATTTAGAGGGGTTTTCAATCCAAATAATATGCTCATGATAACACTCAACATTTCCATATAGGGAATTCATTTAATTTCCCATCAAATTATTCACCATTGTTATGTGGCGTATGAGATTAGCGGATGTGCGATAGCAGTGATAGGACTCATCATGATCAAAAGAGTATAATAAGAAAACTATAATTAAACATGCATACATGCATGGTAATGAGGCCTACTGTAGAATGTTTCAGAGAATGCAACAGGAGAACGCGCACGCACGCACGCACGCACACAGGTTCTGACTGCAGTCTCTGCATGAGTCAGGGGGATACTAAATGAAAGGTTTCCGAGGCTAGGGGATATACAGGCTTTGCACTGGCACTGGCATTCACCCTGTGAGAAGAGGCATGGGGAGTAGATGAAAGATAATGTAGGTGAGTTAAATATACAGTGTATTTTGTGGTGGGCTGCCATCCATCAAAACCATGCATGACAGTGATAGCAGGCAGTGGGTGTATATAGCTTCACCTCACCCCTTGTTCTACAAACTGCTTCCTTAAAATGAATAGAAAGAATAAATCCCCAGGTGACCAGCAGTTAAGCTAACAGATTGATGGTCTTTTGACCGCCCTTCACCACACAGTCATTATACCTATAGTTGTTGTCAGGGCCCATGGGATAACCTTGAAATGGGTTTAGGACCTGTGAGGAAGAGGAACAGGGCTTTCGCCGAGACCCATTTTTCTAATACGCACTGCCGTTTCTGATGATAACCTACAGTATCCTTATCTGTTGGACTGAATCAAGTTTAAGCTATAGGTTGGTTTACTCACATTGTGTGAAATGTTTTTCTGCCCTATGGCCTACAGTAGAGGTCAGAAGGTCAGATATGCTGACATGCAATGATGTCGTACTGTAAGTCTTCATAAGTAAGAACTTCAGTGTTTCTTTTTGTGATTAATTTGAAAACCGTGTATTGCACGTCAGTGCATTTTCTTTTCCCTGCATTGCATTGTTTTCAACACAATCTTGGGGACAACGCCCACAAAAAAGATTCGTTAATTTGACATAGGCAGCTCTGTCAATGCTATGGTTGATTACAAGAATATCACAAACAAGGCTCTGCTAATGGAGATCTGGATATTGTGTTGTGATGCTCAGCCATGCAGTAATTTAGTCTGGGAACGTGACAGTCTTTCAACCTAATAGAGAGAAGAGTGAAGAGGTGCAGGCTATACAGCTCAAAATGAGTGTACCTTCAGGGCAAATTTAAGTCGGTATTAAACAATACTCCCTTCTCAGTGGCATAACTTCATGGTGATAGGCCCTGGTGCAAATATTTTGTTGAGTGTTTCAGCATGTAGATTGGCAGCGAGTTTAAGTGTTATATATAGACCGGGCGGGGAGGCTCTGAGCAGATCATGCAACTAGAGGACGCACGCAGGTTTTCGGCAGAGAAAATTGGATCACCATTGTTTTGTTCATGGGCCCCCATGGCGTCTGGGCCCCGTTGCAGTGCATCCATATTTATGCCACTGCTTGTTCTTCAAACCTTCAAAAGGTGTTTATATAGCTTTATCTAAAAAGACTGATCGTGGTTGCTACACTTGCCAAAGCAGGCTTTGTTTAACTTATGGTGTGAATCAACCAACATTGCTAGACATTTGTAATACAATGAAATCTTTAATAGTGGTTTAATTGGGTGGGGGATTCTGTTCATGGTATAGTCAATTGAAGTGTATACAAGGCCTTGGAGTCACCACAATCAGCACAATCTGCACAAAGGTGAACAGCAACATCCACGTCTGCAGTTCAGTCAGAATTATCAAACATGTGATGTTTAATGGAAGAACTGAACCTCTGCCAAACAAACAAACTCTGCCAAACAAACTCACATCCTTCCAGGATTGTTTTCTTTCTTTCCAGAACTCATAAAAACCTACAGGGGGTGCCCCTCACCAAAGCTCCAAATCACAGCATCATAATTACAACCTCCACACAATCCTACAAATGTGTGTCTGACTGGCCTGATTTGAACGATCTGTGTAACTGGACTGGTGTCTCTTTGGAGTGGAAAGGAGCGGACAACGAGACGGTGCACGTCTCTGAATCTGTGATCACTGACCTGTCAATCAACATTCGCACAACAGTAAGCCGCGACGACAGAACAGCAAGCGCGCTCCCTAACAACGGCGCGCGTGCGCATCTTCTAGCGCTCAGAGAGCAGCATAGAAAACGGCACTGGACAGGACTACGGCTGCAAGGGAAGCTTGCGTGCCTCCAGTCAGCTGATCACTCCGTGTCCCACTCAATTCTAAAAAACGCAGCGATTGATGAGGACATTCTCATCTTCACAGTAAAGGCACGCCTCCAAGTGCTGCCAACCAAACTGAATCTATCAATCTGGTATCCCAATAATCATGACCCTCACTGTCTACACCATGGACAGCATCAGACCATAGAGTCTATGTCTCATATATTAAACGGCTGTAATATTTACAAAGGACTGTATATAGCCAGGCATGACAGAATTGTGAACATTATTGCCAAAGATGTGTCACCTATGTTTCATTCCTTTCATTCCTGTTTCACAAAGATTCCTGTGTGAAACCAGAAATGTTTCAATGCAATGACCCAACCGTGTTTGCAAATATAATTGCAAACACACCAGATGTCATTATAATTGACGAACAGCAGAGAGGTTTTTCTATTGGAAGTTGGCTGTGCTTTTGATTCAAGTTTAGAGGAAGCTTGCCTTACTAAACAAGTGACGTATATTTCCTAGCTACTTAAAGAGAGAAGAGTCTGACGACGGAAAGGCCAATGAAAGTTTTCAAGTCCATTTTATTGCAGAGAGTACAAAGACAGCAGATCACAGCCATGGAGCCAGGCCCCATGGATCCTCCTTCAGCCTGCCGGCTTCCCAGAGACTAACACACAGTTACAGACATTTCAGTGGAATCTTATACAGGTCAGAACAAAGAGATCAAAGGGACATGGCAAAAGGTGGTTCCCAAACCCCCACTGTCCCAAAAGTATAAAGTGGTCCACTCATGTCCAAATAAGGTATGGTCACCAGGGAGCCCAGTAGGTGCTTGCCTGCAGCTGCATGCTATCAGCAAGCTAGATCCACTTAGCATACAGGGACCCCTGTTGCTGTCCATGCATCCTGTTCAAACATGTTTGTTCTCTCATTTGAACAGAGACAACTTAGAACAGTTATTTAAGCTATTATTAATGTGAATTGTGATTTCCATATACATCATATCCTCCCTTTGAGGCAACCTTGCCTCATAAAACGAATATGGAACACAATTTACCCTAGTCCTCCCTTTGACACTGACTGGCTGGAACATCAAAAACATGACACAAAATAATCAAATCAAACAATTACAGTAGAATGGCGTACAAAACTCAAGTCATTCATACATATATGACAATTGACATACCTGATAAACCGTATTACAAAAATCTGACACTGAAACACAATACACGTCGCTGAATCCAACCCCTTTGCTTATCAAAGCACCCAATTATCGAATTCAAAGTGTGTTAAAGGTATATTCAGTGATTTCACTTAATTCAAATATCACTTATTTTTTTGTTTTGTTGTGATAATCCTCCCTACTATAGAGTGTGCTGGCCATATAAGGAGTTCCTCCCTGTCCCCAGTTAACCCCTGGGGGTCAAAAAACCTTAGGTTTCGTTTTTGACTCTCTATCCTGATTGGACGAAAGGCTGGGTCCCACAGCCAAAAACGAAACCTAAGGTTTTTTGAGTGAAATCACTGAATATACCTTTAAGGTTTTCATACTTGGCATCTAAAGCTCTCAGCTTCAGCTAATGTCAAGGCTAAAGTTGACCATAATCATCCAAAAATTTATTCGTAACTTACGTTATTTGTTTAGTTAACTCCTCTTTTAGCACAATGTAGAAAGCACCCATAATTTATATCTAAACACTCAGATTACCAAAGCTCGTACAAATAACCCGTCTACTGCAGCGACCTTCTAACCCCCTCTTATCATTTCAAAGAATTGTACGTTTCCAGATCTCGAGCATGCTAGAGGTTACCTCCTTACGTTAAAATCATAGAGTGTCCTATATACCTTTAGAGTCTCCCCACATGTCATAGCATAAATACCTTGTTGACTTTACCCATTCACAAATTTATTCGAACATAAATAAGAACTTTATGCACAATTAGGACGATTAACACTTATGCGTACGACAGGAGCGCTGTCTTTCGCCTGATAAAGAAACATCTAACTAATTTTACTCCGGTAAATATCTCTATTCAGTTTCCAAATCTCCCTTAGGCATATTCATCCCCATTAAGTCAACTTCTCTAATTAAAATACCCGACACATAGAATCAACATATATGCCCATTATATGTTGAACTAGACAAACATAGACATACATTTGAAATCAAATGGAACGATATCCATCTGATATAATAGAACTATTCTCTGTAATGTTGCTCTCTTCTTCTTTGTCTCACCTTCTCGAGTGTTCATTCATCAGCCAGCGCACAGGCCAAACGAGGTTGTGATACAGTACAAATATGCACCGCATGGCGTAGGCCGCTCTGTTATGAAGAGCTGCCCATTGTCCGAAAACTTTCATTCTGAATTCTGATCTGAATTCACTTTTATCACCTCCTCCCTTTTCAGTCACGACATGACTGAACAAACAGAAAGTGAATCAGCGTCATCACAGGAGCCTGTAGGCTTCTGCAAGGCAGAAACGTGTTGCGCGCCGCGTTGCGAGCTTGTAGATCAGCCGCCTTGCCGTCGCTGTCGAATCGAGCAGAGGCGCACGCCAAGAAGAGTGAATGAAGAGCGCCACCGCCTCCCTTTGATCGCTGACCGCCGATGAACGCCCACGGGCCGGCCGGGGTATATGCTACGCTGCGCATCCTCACCCCGCCGTCCAGTCGCTGTGCATCGCCTCTGGTCACCGATCGATGAGAGCCGCCGCCGAGCATCGCCGCACCTCCCCACCGCGCTAGGCAGGCCGTCGCCACCATGTTGAATCGCCGCTGGTTCGACTGCAGCACGCAGCACCACCGCCGCCGTCCTCCTCCATCCAAAAATTGCCGACCGAAATACTATTAGACTGAAAAATTCCCCTTCTGGTTCTCTCGCCTGACGCAAAAAAGCATCAAAAAGGCGACCGGGATCGGCACCACTGTGATGTATATTTTCTAGCAACTTAAGAGAGAAGAGTCTGACGACGGACAGGCCAATGAAAGTTTTCAAGTCCATTTTATTGCAGAGAGTACAAAGACAGAAGATCACAGCCATGGAGCCAGGCCCCATGGATCCTCCTTCAGCCTGCCGGCTTCCCAGAGACTAACACACAGTTACAGACATTTCAGTGGAATCTTATACAGGTCAGAACAAAGAGATCAAAGGGACATGGCAAAAGGTGGTTCCCAAACCCCCACTGTCCCAAAAGTATAAAGTGGTCCACTCATGTCCAAATAAGGTATGGTCACCAGGGAGCCCAGTAGGTGCTTGCCTGCAGCTGCATGCTATCAGCAAGCTAGATCCACTTAGCATACAGGGACCCCTGTTGCTGTCCATGCATCCTGTTCAAACATGTTTGTTCTCTCATTTGAACAGAGACAACTTAGCTATTATTAATGTGAATTGTGATTTCCATATACATCACAAGTAAAATATCAACCATTAGTACAGGCCATTATACAACTGGGCTATACGTGTCAGCTCATTGTTTTTATATTTGGCAGCCTGGGCCATGTCCACAGGCTAGTGGTCAGAGGCTTGAGGATTATAGGGTAAGGCAAAGCAGCTTGCAACATACTGTTCAATCTCCTCCATTATAGGCAGTCGGTCTATTTGGAGGAGAAGGTGCTTTTTGTACCCATGATTTACTTTCTGTGTTGGTAATATGACAGACTGAAGTGACCAATGTTGTCTGTGAATAAGTTCATGTGTTGCCTATATTCTGTACATTTAGGGCTTGTTTGGACTCAAGCACTGGGACACGTGATGTTTCGAGTGCGTAGTATATCAGAAGCAACTGAAAATATGTGTGCCCTTGATAATGTATTTTATAAATGTGGATTCAAATAAAAAAATCGAAATGTGTGTGTGTGTGTGTGTGTGTGTGTGTGTAATGTGTGTGTGTGTGTGTGTGTGTGTGTGTGTGTGTGTGTGTGTGTGTGTGTGTGTGTGTGTGTGTGTGTGTGTGTGTGTGTGTGTGTGTGTGTGTGTGTGTGTGTGTGTGTGTGCGCGCGCGTGTGCGTGCGTGCGTGTGTGGACTCTGACACGTGAGATAAACAGGTCATGGGGACTACCCAATGACCTGATATGCCTGACTGGCTGACAGGCTGCTGTTGCGAAGCCATAGAAAGATCCAACAGACATTACCTAGATTTGAGACAAAGCTCCCAAACTAATTAACGATGGGTGAAGTCAAGTGCAGTCGACTCTGGAACTCAAGCTCCCGGAGTATTTTCCCTCAGTTAAAAAACATGTGGACGTTATTCAGGATGCAATGGACATCCTGGCTTTAGAAGGAACTCCCTGCTCCCTACATTTGATCAGACAGGGGTGTGAGAAGCTTAGATGCATTACCAAGACAAATGAAAGTCATGAAACCCAGACCGCCACAAGCAAAGAGCTTAGTGTGCACCATGCGGGGCACACAAGTGGAACAAGTAATGGCTATTTTATTACAGGCGGTTGAGCTAGAAAAGTGATCGTAAATATCATGTCCGTTTCTCACAGATGTGATTAATGCTTCCAGTCAGAGCAGCAATTTAGAGGCTGATCATAGAGGCTAATAGTGTAGTACGGAGCCCCTTCGGGACATTTGAAGGTAGATTTATTTTAGGGGTAGGTTTATTTTGAAAAGCTGTTGGTTTATATTTTGTGGGTTGGAAAATTACGGATTGTGTTGGTTTATTTTTTCAGGGTAGGATTTTTAAGGGTGCAGGGGAAAAAAAGTGCTTGCTTTAATGTATTGCTCTATACTGTGCTAAAATCAAATCAAATCAAAAAGCAAATGTCCCTCCAGGGTCTCTATATAATAGGACGTGTGAAGGTGTGAGGTGAGACTGAATGCAAATCAGGTTGCCAAGCCATGAAGGCGATTGGAGGGGACACTTCCAGGCCGGCCAGCGATTGGTGAGGAGCTTCCAGGAGTTTTGCTAAGGAGGTTCACCAGGATTCACGGATGGCTTGTTCTAGGCTTACAATAATTGATATAAATATTTTTGTAAATCTCTTTCAGTGGAACCAGAAAACTACAGACACTGCTATGCCCTATATAAGAGGAGAGCAAACCACAGTGCAGCAGGGGGCATATCTTGTCAACAGTTATCCTTCTGTTATATTCAGCTACTTTAATGAGTTAATTGCTTTAATAGTGTTTTATTGAGTTGAGATTAAGTGCTTTAGAGCTGGTTGCTTCTTTTGAGCATTGTTTATGTTTGGTTCTTTTGTTAGGTAAGAGATATATTCATTTCAAGTTAGTTATTTTGATTCATTCATCCTCCGTTATCACTAAATCCTTATTTATGAAACCAACTTCATATTATTCACTTAGTTTACAATGTTATTCCTATTTATTTTATAAATAAATACTTGTTTCTTTTTGCACGTTAACCCTTTGTGTGGCTACTTGAGAGTTGGGGGAGGTGGGAACATATTCATGCTGTGTCCCAGACACCCCTAGACTGGGTCATAATAATAATAACGGAAAAACAAAATCTCCTTTTTCAGATGACTATTCGACCGAGAGATTGATAAAGGAGCAATCATAAAACTCTTCTCAACTGTACATGTCACCATGGTAACATTGAATACAGTCAAGGTCTTCAACAAAATGAAGCCAGTCCATTTTAATTTAAAAAAGAAAATAGGATGGACTGAGGTCTGTCTAGTTATTTTTTTCACCTTTAATGAATAAATAACAGATATCAGCATGCCCTTCCGTCCCTCCATCCCTCTACCCATCTGAACTCATGCTTATATTCATTAGCATGTTAGAGAGTGTGGGTATGTGTGGGGTGGGTGTGCATACTGTATATATGCTATACGTGCATCACTTGCATTTTACAGTTATTTCTTCTCATATACTTATCCAGATTATGCTTGGTTCTACCATCATACTCATTACTATTTATCTATTTATTATTCTGTGTACATTACTGTACATACTGTACATTTCTGCATTTATTCTCTCATTTACTGCATTACTGTATTGCACTCTGGCTAGACGCTGTTGTAAAACTCTAAGTACTGAACCCTCATCTGGTTGACAGACAGGTAGTGTGTGCCGGCAGGGTGGTGTGTGACAATCCGGTTGAAGTATACCTTGGTACGGCGGCGGCGGTCGACGGGCCCGGGAGAACAATAACGCGACACGAGACAGTATCACGCTAAAAGGTTCACAAGTTTATTATACACATACTGGAAATATATAGCTGGATCCTAATGACGTGACACAACACTTGAGACATAACAACCGCTTACTGCAGCAAGCTGACCTTGCTGTCTGAGATGTCTCCAGTAGCTCCTATAAAGTATGCTACAGTTCAGTCAGTACACAATACATTATCAAGTACACTGTGCTCTCACGTACAAGTACACAGCCATGGGCCATCAGATTATAACAGACGCCACTCTTCATTTCATTGTCAAAGTATTTGTATACTATGTGCAGTGACAATAAATTGAATCTAATCTAATCTAATCAGCGGTTTCTATCACACATTATTGTGTGTGACAGAAAGCACAATTCGTGCTGACATTAAATCAATTCAATTCAAAGGGGCTTTATATTGGCCTGTGAAAAGAAACATTTACTGTACATTGCCAAAGCAAACGTGAAATAAACTGTAAAAACAAAGAAAAGTATGTACAATAAAAAAAGGTTAAAGGGTTAATGTGTGAAAGAGCTGAAACTACAAAAAATTTGCATTTGCTGTAGCAATAGTTATATGGAAGAAAGTATAGATTTTTTGTAGTCACTTTGTGTAAACCTTTCGAACGTTTAAAAAATGATATCTAGTACAAAACAGCAGCAGTTTTCAAGGTAGTTGCTTGTGTAAGATAATAGAGCACCGAAGTCTGACGTCACTTTCAGTAGAGGGCGCCAGTACACAGGTTCATGTATTTTTTTATTTGCATTGAAATCCCCATAGGGGGATTTTAGGTCGCTCCATATAAGAACTGTGTTCTTATAAATAATTATAAATACTAAACCGATCATCCCGGCCTTTCTGTCAGGGGGTGGCTGTGAGTCGTTAATGATGTCAATTCATATTTGATACAGCCAGTTTCTGGAGAAAATGGAATTAATGTGCCTTAATTGCCATTCATTAATAGCCTTGAAACTACATAATTATGAAAGCAATGTCGCTGCTAATACACGTCACGCCCAGCTGTCAACACATTGCGTTCCTGAGATTCCTCGCTGACGTAAGCTCAGCTGGCGGTGACTCGACTCGTACGAACCACGAAAAAAAAAAAAGGAAAAAAAAAGCCACCTCTGCCACAGAAATACATACAGACACTGCTAGTCAGGTCGATCAGGGGGGGACTGCCCATAGATTCGAAGTCCCGTTAGTCCGAAAATGCAGAAAGGTAACATATTATTCAATTATGATAGCACACCAAGGTCAGCCCTCAAGCGTAAAGAGTGTTTGGGAGGTTGATTTAAATCAATCCTTTACTGACGGTGAATGGAAGATGATTCTACAAACTCAAAGAAGATGTCCCGTGAACTTAGAACCAGATTAGTTCAATTTAAAATAATGAATAGAGTCTACTAGACTCCGAGAAGATTGTTCAAGGCTAAGCTCAGAGATAGTCCGGTTTGCTGGAGGTGTGATGAGGACCTCGGTACACTTATTCATGTATTATGGGAGTGCCCTAGGGTACAGACGCTATGGTGTGCTATTCATGAGAATATAATGCAAATCACAAACCAGGATATTCCTTATACACCGGCTCTCTTTATTCTGGGTGATCCATCGCCACTAAAACGCCTCCCTGCACCTCTAGCTGACTGGATTCAAACAGCATTAATGGTGGGCAGGAAGATCATTGTTAAGGAATGGAAGTCTGAGGTTTTACCTCCAGCACATGTATGGTTCACTCAGCTCGGTATTGTGGCTGCTTTGGAGAGGTTATCCTTTAAGATGAATAATCAGTTGGATAAATATGATCTGAAGTGGGACGTGTTCCTCAGTCATGTTGCAGGTCCCTTGGTGTGATCCATGGTCAGGCAATGCCCTCTTGATCGTTTATTGTATTACTACACATTATGATACGGTTGATGATGCTGCGTTTGGTCGTGTAAATAATGTAAACTATTTTCACATTTTAATTTGATTTTTCCTTTTTTTTCCTTTTTCTTTTTTTATTTGTTTATCTTATCTATCTTAATTGTCTATCCATGAATACGTACTCTGCTGTTGTTGCTTGTGTTTGTATTGTAGGTTTTCTGTTTTATGTGTTTGTAAAAAATCTAAAATAAAGTACTGATCATAAAAAAAGAAAATGCAGAAAGGTTGGCGAGCATGCACTGCTGTTTGGCGAACATGCACTAAGGTTGTCGAACATGCACTGCTGGTTGGCGAACATGCACTAAGGTTGTCGAACATGCACTGCTGGTTGGCGAACATGTGCTAAGGTTGTCGAACATGCACTGCTGGTTAGCGAACACGCGATAAGCTTGTCGAACATGCGCTGCTGGTTGGCAAACATGCGCTAAGGTTGTCGAACATGCGCTGCTGGTTGGCAAACACGTGTTAAGGTTGTCGAACATGCGCTGCTGGTTGGCAAACATGCGCTAAGGTTGTCGAACATGCACTGCTGGTTGGCGAACATGCGCTAGGATTGTCGAACATGCGCTGCTCCCGTGCTTGGGGTTATGTTTAGGTTAGGATTAGAGATAGGGTTAGTAATTTCGGAACAATGGGAGGTCGGAACAATGACATGGCACGAGAGACAGGAGGGAGACGAAGAGAGGGAGGGAGTGAAGGAGGAAGTAAAGAGACAGGGAGAGAGGGGGACAGAAGGGCAGAGGAGCAGGGAGGGAGGGAGAGAAAAAGCCCTTTTCACCCACACAATAACGCAGCCCATGCTGGGTACTGAAAGATGACCACGCTGATCTGTCTGGAAAGCACAACCCCGGAAATTGCTTGTCATTCATGATTTCAATCTATTTTATTTTGCTATACAGATTTAATACTCGTTATCACCCAACTTGAACTTTCATTTGAACAGAACAGCTTCCCAAAATGGATTGGAAAATGCTCTAATGAAAGCATAACATTTAAAGTGAATGGCACTCAGGCCACCTCCAGTGTTGACAGTGGGCAACTATTTGAAGCAAAGAGACAGGCCTATATATTAATAGAGACGGCACCCGGAGGAAACCCTGAGGCGAAATGGACATAGTGGCCGAATTCGTCATTGCAGCTCGAGCCAGCGCTGGTCCGTTGACTATCATTGCGCACGTTCATGTTATTGGGCCCATGACAAGTGAACGAATGTTTCATACGTGAACGCGCGCAAACGGCGCAATGATAGTCAACGGCCAGCAGTGCACGTTCAAGTTATTGGGGCAATCCATCCCAGAATGTACTCTGTTCCTACCCGGAAGGAAGAGTGAAATCGCCTCATGCGCTTTTGAGCAACTTAATGCAAGTGGATGGGAGGAGAAATCCGGTGCCGTCTCTATTAATAATCTAAGGGTATACCCCAATATGGTACACTATGTAACAAAATGATACAGTACAGTTAAGCTCAATGTAGTCAGTAGGAAATGCATTGTTCCTTATTGTCAATATTAAATGACAAACAGTTTAAGATCACCATCACATGTGATCATTAGATTAGATTAGATGGTTGCATCAAAATGGCTGAATTATTGCTGCAGCTCGTGGCTCTGTATGCTGACGTCACCCACAGAAAACCCTCACAATTGGATGACTTAATGCAGTGGTTCTCAATCTTTTATGGATCCAGGCCCACACATCTAACCACTTAACACGGCAGCCGTGGAGTTCATGTAACAGGTGAGCCTCCATCGTTTTCAATCATACTCTTCTTTTGTCATTTCTCTTATGTCCAAACACTTTTGGCTCAATGCATCCAAAGAAAAACATTCACCTGTGGCTGACACTGAAAATCAGCGATTCAACATAATTTACTATTATTGTAAATAGTGCATTTATATAGAGCCGTTATCCAAGGCGCTTTACATAGATTGTGCATTACATTCACCCATTCACACACACATTCACACACCAATGGGAAGGAAACCATGCAAGGCACCAACCTGCACATCGGGAGCAATTAGGGGTTCACTGTAAATTTTAACCTGTACAACCCCCCCAAAAATAAATAAATAAAAACTATTGGGAAGTTAATCTCTGTGAGCAGAGGGAGAACTAACTGATGAGAGCAGAGAGAGTACCACAACACTTTTAGCTAATGATGCTATTAGCACTTCAGAGGAACACACTTAATCAAAGAAGTGATTAGCATGAGCTTGTACAGAGAAATGGACCATTAGTCAGGGAGGGTGATGTGTGGAACCTGCAGGGTTTCAGTCAAATAGTACTTTCACATGATGTACGGGGTGCACTAATCATAATGTGTGCTTGTGCCTGTGTGTGTGTGTGTGTGTGTGTGTGTGTGTGTGTGTGTGTGTGTGTGTGTGTGTGTGTGTGTGTGTGTGTCTGTGAGACAGCATGTTACGTAGCATAACGATGAAGACATTGATGAAGCATGTTCGATGTGGTGAGTTGGAAAACTGCCGAGTTCTCTGGAGATAGCAGAGAGAGAGAGATACAGAGACAGAGAGAAAGACATACAGATAGACAGACAGAGGGAGAGAGGCTCATCCTGGATACAGTTAGCACAGCCATGAGGTAGCTACGGGCAAAGTGACAATAGGGAAGCGAGAAGAAAATACTAATTCAACCATGCTCACGGCAGAAATAAACATCAAAATCTTGATGTTACTGTAGGCTGTATACGCATATAGACAAGAAGTATTACAAAATTGGGCCTTTTAATTAAATACCTAATTAAAACGCTTCCAGTTAAATGTCTACTTACTTGAGCAGTGGAGCTCAAGTCAGTGTGCACATTTCCATCGCCAACTTCAACTACACTTTATATGTCACATCATACGTTTGCAGGTATAGTTTACGCGACGTAGGGGACGGGGTCAAGACCCCCGTGGGCTGATGACCGTATATGGGCCAAATACCTTTATACAAAGAAATGAAATCGCTAGTTTCAGATCAATACAAGTCAAACATGGTTTGGAACAGGCTGACTTTTACAGATATCTCCAGGTGCGGCACTATATCAATCAAGAATGTAAATTCAAAGAGTTTTCTGCAGTTGAATCGGAGTTCTTTTTCATACTGAAGTCAGCCCTTATACAGTGGAGACAAGTAAATCCATCCATCTCTGAGTTATATGGTGCCATTTCTGATGCTAAAAATGAAAGCATGTTGTACATCAAAGAGAGATGGGAGAGGGATGCAGGAATTGTACTCTCAGTATGGGGAGGGATCTGGGAGTCTACCTCAACCTGTTTATGGACTGGAGAGAGCACTGTTGGAAAGATATTATTAGATATGTATCAGGAAAAATACAAAGGTGATGATAGGCCGTGCTGGAGGCAGTGTGGGGCAAAGAAAGCCAACCACTTTCACATTTTCTGGGGCTGCCCCAAGTTGAGGGTGTTTTGGAACAATATTCACTGTGTTCAGTATTTTAATAATCCAATACCTTTTAACTTCACAACCTTGTACCTGGGCCACATTGAATGTCTTAACCAGACGAGATACACAAAGCTCTTGGCAGCCAGCAAAAAGTCAATAACAAGAAGATGGCTAACCCCAATTACACCCACAATGGACGGAATGCACGGAGTAGTCCTGGATATTTTCAAAATGGGAAAATTAACATACATCCTAAGAACTAGACTAGACAATTTCTACCAAATTTGGAACAACTGGATAGTACACATTGCCCCTCTGAGAGCAGACTTTGTGTGATCTCACTGGTCCTAATTGCCTGCTGTATGATCTTTGTAGAAAATGTTTAAGACACTCTTCCTCCTCTCATGGTCGAAGTCCAAAGCTGTTTTGTTTTTGTTCCCTTCAGCAATAATGTAAATACTTTCGTTTAATTGGTTGTTGTTTTTTTTGTCTTTGTCTTTTTCTTTTTCTGCCCACTCTCTTCTTTTTCTCCTTCTGAAATGTACACTCTGAAGCGATATTGCCCTGTTGCCCCTGTTAAGTGTTGACTTGATCTGAAGAAAGCGAGGATTATTAGACATTGGAGATGGAGCCACTTGGAGGGGGGATGAGGGGGGATGGAGGGAAGTGGGGAGAAAAAATAAATCCCGGGAATTGCACTTGTGTCCTATGTATACATAGAAATGCTGTCTATACTGTACTGCTTTTTCCAAATAAAATAAATATTATATAAAAAGAGAAAATGGTATTCCCCTTTAAGGCCTGTTTAGGGTGTGTTAGTTTAGGGTGTGTTTTAGCTGGGTTTTCACCTAGAAGAATATGGAAATCTGGGACACTGTTGAACGAAGTGAACTGTCAGAGACTGACATGAACACATGTTCAGTGACAACGCTGCGGGTCAAGACTCCGCAATGTGCGCATGTTAATTGTGTTAAAATAGCCTATTTTAATGCAATTAATTAACACAATTAATTAACGCCGTTAATGCGATAATTTTGACACACTTAGTATTTTCCAGTATGTTCTTATCAAGCCATGGGTGGCACACAGGGCATCAGTAAGTCTATCTAGGCAAATGCGTTGTTAAAAATAACGTTTTTAAAAGTGTCAACAGACTGTGTTGCTCTCAGATGGTTCCACAGCTGAGGAGCAGCTGAGCAGAAGGACCGGAGGCGGTCACCAGTGCAGACCTTCATAGTAAAAAAGCTTCATAGTGAAAACCGCAGTATCTGCTGTAATTGAAAGCTGCCAGGGCATGTATTCACGATGCATTCTATCTAACAACAAACTCCCACTCTCTACTTTTGTCTGTAGGTCTTTCAACCAACCAGTAATTCTTCCATTGGCAACAACATCTCCATCAAACACACAACATGAGGCACAAGTCAGTTTTTTTTAATACCTGCACCTACCTGACACTTTACGAAAGCCCATCTGCACCACAGGCGCTCATTCCGCAAACATATGCATCACTCAACCACCCAAATCTGACCAGGACCGCAAATGTGAAATACTTGCCGCCTTGTGGCCGCGGGGGTACTGTGCCCTGGGTGCGTTTTCACATTTCTAATTCACTAATAAATTCATTATTCATTTATAATTTGTTAAATTGGAAAAAGGGCTTCGTTAAGACCTCTATATTATTATGGTCAATGCCTGTGTGAAAAGTGGGAGCGATTGGTGCAGGCAGTGAGGAGCTACGGAAGTGTTTCTGACAAGACACACATTCAGACATTCAGACAGACATTGTCAGAATTATAGTATGATGATGATGATGATTATAGTATGATGATGATATTAGTACACTTGTCAGGGCTGAGCACCAGGAAGATCTTGGCTAAATAAACAGATGAATTGACTTACAGTAACCCCTACCGGTTTTGCTGCCAGTGCAAGTGGCACTATGTTCTTGAATCCTGAGTTCCAGGGGGTGCATACTTAGTTTAGACTAGTCATTGGTTAGACAAAAGGTTGGTGAGGGGTGCGTTAAGACGACCGGATTAAGGTTGGTGAGGTGCGTTGAGGGTTGGGAAAGGGTTAAGGTAAGGTTTAGGTGTGCTGCCCCGTGGGAGGTTAGGGTTAGGGTGAGGGTTTGAGATAGGTTGTAGGACTAATGACTGGTCTAACCAATGTCTAGTCTAAACTAATTTGATTGAGCTTGTTGAGTGGGCTTGCTTGGCTGGGGGGCAGTGGCCCACTATACATGAATGATGTAGATAATGTCTGTAATGGTGGGCCAGAACAAATTGTTTGAATCTTTCCCACACCTTTACATGCATGGCCAGTTTCAAATTTTCTCTGATAGTTTGCCATAATATCAGTGAAGCTACGGATACTACTTAGGGCTAAACTTGTAGATGAAGCCTCAACAAGTGCGTGCATAGTTGCATACAGAACCTGTGGTATTTTCTAGAAAGGTTAAACAAACCTGTCAGTAGACAGTGAGAGCATTCACAAATAAACAACCCCATTATGTAGACCTACACTGCCAACATGCATTGCACCCATAGACTGTCACGTGACACATTGGTTTCGACACGGTTTGAAGACACTTTTTCAGTGAATTAAAATCTGCCATCTTGTAACTTCTGGTCCCGAAAATAAACCGGAAACGACTGCTATTGGCTGAAACCGCAGCGAGGGCAAGCATACCCTACCTACTTTATCATTCATTTTTAAAATTACTGGGACCACAATGCATATCATAATTGGGAAAAAAATACTTTAAACTATCGAGTGAAAACATATAGTATTTATGAAAAGGTTCACTAAGGCGGCCAAAACCTCGTTCACTTGAATTTAGTGTAAATGCTTATGCAGCCCGCAGGAGGTGGAATTAACTGCACCCTTAAAAGATTCACTTCCTAGGCTTCAAATCCAGCAGAGCCTCCTTGACGCCTGATTTCACCCTAACACACGGATGGACGGACGGACGGACAGACAGACAGACCTTTACTGAGTGCTGAGAGGCAGCATGCAAGCAGCCCGCAATTAAGAGTTACAGAGTTACAGGTTAGAGAGGTTATCTCTGTAAAGAGACAGAACAGGCTACAGATGAAATGCTCACAATGCTCTCAGAAAAAGATGTATCACATCTGCAGACAGGGGGCAGAGAGAGAATGAGGAAGAAGGGAGAGGCAGGACATGAATATGTTATGGTGTCTCCCTCTTTGTTCAATGCATTCACCATATTCTGTGTGCTGTTGGAAGAGTAAAGGTCAGATGTACCTACAGAGAGGTAAACACTAATGTGCCTTGTTGAAGGTTATCTGCATTAGATCAACACGATCACACACCAATGAAACAATCAAGAGATATTGACTACCGGTATATTCATACAGGGCCTCATAAATGTACATAAGAGCAAAATTGCTGACATGTGAATACAAGGTTTTTTGCTTGAGTCTTGAGTCTTTTGCTGTTATGATTCCCCTTTATTACCTTGAAATAACACTTCAAGCTGCCTTCTTACCAGTGGTACGCTGACTGCGTATTAGGCAAAAAGATAGAGGTGCTCTAAAGGAAATGCTGGGAGTGTTGGCTAGGTTATTTTCCACCTGAAAGACTACATGAAAACACGCATTAATCTCAATGTCAAAAATGTCTTTTGCATTCTGCACTCAATTAACGCCTGATTACCTGTTTATTCTGGATAAAGTAATTACAGAGGAGAAATTATAATTGCATTCCAACAAAAAAAACAAAGAACAAACTGAGTAAAATGTGAAAAACCTAGCATGGTGCCTGTGGGTGTGCAGATTCTAAAAATGTCTTCTACATCCTGACAGTTTTCATTCTGACCTGAGATCAGATTAAAAAAATGTCTTCTATGTCAGTCGCTCTTCGATAAAAAAATAAATAGCAGACCTACAAGCTCATAGCGCGCCACTCGGTGGCGCGCTATGAGCGACAACTTCAGACAAACCACACAACCACACACACACACACACACACACACACACACACAGTACACACACTTACTGTAAGAAAATCTTCCAAAATGTAAGCAAGACGTTAAAACAGCACTTTAATGCTTCGACCGTCTCATAAATCCTTTATGAAATTCTTCCTTTTTCTTCAATGCACTCTGGAACACTGAACACTAAAAATAAAAGAAAGAACACTCTTATCGTAATGGTGGGCCACACCCTGAGACGCGCAATAAGACGCGCAATCAGCGACTGGCGTTTACGCCACATGGTCCCGAAGAAGACTATAAGCACAGAGTACATCCAATCATGATTGCCGACCTTGAATATGATGAGATCACCCTAGTCTTGGACAGAGAAAGGAAGTGAACTATACTACTGACAGTAGAAATGGAGTGTAGGAAGATTGGCCATGAGCTCAATGCCAAGAAAACAAAAGTATTGCCATTTAACTCGGAGGACAAAACCATTGCCACTGCCGACGGGAAGGTGCTCGAGGTAGTCCGGGACTTCAAATATCTCGGTGCCTCGACTGCTTCAATGGAACAGGATCCGAAGGTCCGGAGGGAAAATTATGAAAATTATGAAAACAGCAGCAATGTATACAATTCCAGAGCCACTAAAATGGAAGCCACGAGGCTTCAGAAATTCTGCATTTGTGTGCCGATGGAGTAAATGGAACGACTTGCTATCCCAATGGCTCTGGGTGCATGCCCAAGTGGCCACAATATGGGAGAGAAATGTAATAATCATGTTAAACATTTCCGAGGAGAGAAAAGTAGGCGGTTCAAAGGCCAGACCCATGACAGCTTTTTGCAAGACGTTTGGAGGCAATTTCTTTTGCATATATAGTGCACACACGAAAGATCTATGGCTCCGGGATTATACATTATATTAGTAGGCGGTTGGGAGATCGAATCCTGAACTTTGCGATTCTCAGGGGCTTTTATAGTAGAGCCTGGGTGGAATTTTCATCCCCGGAGACAACATTCTGGGAATGGGCAATTAATACAGCTGTCCAATAATCTTTTGGTTCTATTATGCACTGCATATTTTCTCACTCTTCTTGAATTGGAACTACCGCTAGTTTTGTACTCTTCGGGTGGTTCTGTTCGCGCACGCACGCACGCACGCACACACGCACACACACACACACACACACACACACACACACACACACACACACACACACACACACACACACACACACACACACACACCCCTGCTGAGATGCTATAGGATAGCTCCCACACACTCTAAAAACAGGGCTTTTTGTACTTGTGTGTTGTAGGAGCATGGATATAATTAGTCACATCCTCAGTGTTTATTTATCCACTCAGTTAAAACAACAGTGGTGGGAAAAAAGTACTCACAATTATCCATACTGCAATGTAGACGTACTTTGTTACAAGTAAAAGTCCAGAACTCAAAATGCACTTGAAAAAAAAAAAAAATCACACCAGTGTGAACCAAGTGGTGCAACTCCCGTCTATTGGTTCTCTGTATCGTTCCAATTTGTATCGTTCCAATTTCTTCTCTGTATCGTTCCAATTTCTTCTCTGTATCGTTCCAATTTCTTCTCTGTATCGTTCCAATTTCTTCTCTGTATCGTTTGCGTCCAGCAGGTGGCAGCCATGTCACATACTTCTCTCGTTCCAATTTTACAAATGCGCACACCACTCGTGCTCACACAGGTACACACATCACAAACAAACAGGCACACAGGTACATGGACATTGCATGCTGGATGTAGAAGTGGTTGCACCACTTAAAAAGTACACAAGTATTGGTATCAGATTCAAATTGTACTTGGAAATTGAAAATACTTAAGTGAAGAAACACATATACCTCAACATTGTACTCAAGTACAGTACTTAAGTAAATGTATAGTGCTGATTTACAGTGGGTGTAAAGTAAATGATAAAAGGCCCACCCAGTAGCCACAGCAGTATAAGGTCACTGCTGCACATGCCGCTACTCATTAACTTTGGTTGGCCTCTTTTCCTCATTAGCATCCCGACGTTACAACATGCATGCTTGGAGCAAAACACTGGCTTCTTATACAGTGACCTTACACATATGGACTTGCATAATTTCCTAAGAAGAGGCATTTTCACCTCCAGGGAACGACTTGATGCATCATGGATGAGATGGATGCGGAAACGAGACTCGGAAGCCGTGCATTTTCGCAGAGCCTGAGCCCATTTTGAAGAATTTATTTCCCTGCGCGGGGATCTATTATCCGTACGCGTTGGCCACAAACAGTAAAGTTTCATGTGAGCTCTGAGTCCAGTCAGAGCGAAGGCTGATAAAATGCCAGAGGGAAGAATTATTATTATTTGCATGCAAAGAATATACACAGCGAGCCTACCTGTTGTTAAAACTGCTCTTTTGAATGTCAAACAGGTCACCTGAAAATATGATTATTTTTCTGTGCTCAGTTAGTTTTGTGTTGCATAGGATATTAGCTGGGGGGGGGGGGGGGGGGGGAGAAATATTACCTATTACTAGTTACTTAAAAAAGTCGGGAAAGTTACACGACTGAGCCACCCAGGAGACGGCAATAATACTAATCACCATAGTCTTCCGTGCATTACATGAAAACTGCCGTTGGACGGTCGTAAGTTGATTGAGTTGCATTCTGTTTTACCCTCTAACATTTCATATTTCTAGTTTATTTAAATAATGCCACCGCCGGCGCCGCCCCATATAAGGGTCCATTTGCGCCCATCATTTACCTGGGGACCACCAACCACTGGTGGTCCCCGGACCACTGGTTGAAAACCACTTGTCAAAAGCTTCCTGTAACACCCTGTGAGCCAGATGTTTGGACTCGTGGATGTCCTTTGCAACATCACAGGCTGTGAGACACTTATTTCCTCCTGAAGTTTCTATAGCGTGCTCACGCCGCATCATTAATATCACAGATTTGAATGGTTGAGTATGTAAATGCCAAGAGCTGTATGAGCTATAAGCTATAGCTGGTCTTATACAGAATAAACTAGAACTAGACAAAGTGCCAATCGGCACAGGTCTCCACCAGGGCAGGTCAGGTTGTGGCCTCATGGTGGCGCTATAACAGGCTGTTGAGGAAGATTTGGGCCGGAGGTTCGTGTTGGAGGGATGCAGGTACAATGTTTTTCCATGTGTGCATACATAAGTTGTATACAGATCGATGCAGTTATAGCTAAAAACAGGAATTGGCCTGTTATAGCGCCACTGTCAGGCTGATTTTGAGGAAAAAATTGTGGCATGTCGTCCTCGGCCTAGTGAAAATGTGCGTGTATAATTTAACGGAAATTGCACACTGTGTTTGTGATTTGTGGCCTTTTTTCGAAATGGACGAATCGTGTGAGCTTTGGAAGCCAATCTTAGCCAATCAGGATGGAAGATGGGAAATGGTGCCGCTCCGTGTTGATCACATGACTATGGAGATAGTGTATACCGATTTGCGTGAAATTTGGATAAAATCTGAAGGAGTAATAATAGAAAATGCCTGGTGGCGCTATAAAGAGCAGATGTGAAAAATTCCAGGCAAAGGTTTTTCCTTGGCCTCTAGGGAGTTGGCATACAAAGTTATCCACAGATCCGTGCAGTTAGAGGTAAAAACACTTTTCGGCCAGTTATAGCGCCACCTTGAGTCTGAGTTGAAATTGTTCATGTGGCATTTCGTCCTCGGCCTAGTGGGAATGTGGGTGCACAATTTCACGGAAATCACGCGATGTGCTCATGATTTGCAGCATTTTGTTTGAAACTGAGCACTCCTGTGAATTTTGGAAGCCAGTCTTAACCAATCAGGATGGAGTGTGAGAAATCTGAAAGACCAGTTTGGTTGAATGGCTCTAGAGAGACTGTGTACCAATTTGCGTGATGTTTGGACAAAATCTGTAGGTGTACTGTGCAAAAACTTGTTTTGCACAAAGCGGCCTCCTGGTGGCGCTATAACAGGCCGTTGTGGAAAGTTTGGGGCAGAGGTTCATCGTTGGCATCCAGGGAGTGTGTGTGCAAAATTTGGCATCGATCGGGTTAACGGTGGCCGAGATTAGCTGCTCACGGACGGACGGACGGACGGACGGACGGACGGACACACGGACGGACGGAGTGCAAAACATACTCTCCCCACATGCCTTCGGCCTGGTGGAGACAACGGTGGCCGAGATTAGCTGCTCACGGACGGACGGACGGACGGACGGACGGAGTGCAAAACATACTCTCCCCACATTCCTTCGGCCTGGTGGAGACAAAAAGTGCCCTTCTGGGCACAGGTCTCCACCAGGATAGGAATGTAGGACATTGCAGCTTGCCTTCATCTGGTGGTTGGATAAAAGGGCAACAAAAGTAAATCAGGATGGAGTCTGAGAAATCTGAAAGACCGGTTTCGTTGAATGGCTCTAGAGAGACTGTGTACCAATTTGCGTGATGTTTGGACAAAATCTGTACAAAAACTTGTTTTGCACAAAGCGGCCTCCTGGTGGCGCTATAACAGGCCGTTCTGGAAAGTTTGGGGCAGAGGTTCATCGTTGGCATCCAGGGAGTGTGTGTGCAAAATTTGGCATCGACCGGGTTAACGGTGGGCGAGATTAGCTGCTCACGGACACACACACACACACACACACACACACACACACACACACGGACGGACGGACACACACACGGACGGACGGACGGAGTGCAAAACATACTCTACCCCCATGCCTTCGGCCTGGTGGAGACAACTAAGCTTATGAGGATTCCCTTCGATAGAATATGTCAAACTTTAACCTTAAAGCGTGAGGCAGCGAACGAATACCGTGGCATTCATCATCAGTGGTGGTGGTGATACTGCATGATAAATGGAGGCACTGCGATGCTCAATTCTAATCACAAATTCACAAAACATCTCACACAGGTCTCCATACTATGGATACACAATTGACCCGATTTCCCCGTTCGCGCACTTGCACGGAAATTCATAAAGAGTAGAATTGGTTATATGAATGTAATGTAATTCCCATAGAGATTTCCGAAATTATGTACAGTATACAAATTATTTGAACCCATTCAGATCTGAGGCCGATTCTAAAAACACCTTCTAAAACCTATAGTTTTCTGATTGTTTTCCAGATTCTGTGTCAAAAAAGGTTTGAATAATAATTTAATTATATTTAAATAGCCTTTTGTTTTTGCAGTTTTCAAATATTG
Source organism: Protomyctophum parallelum (assembly GCF_964188405.1). Lineage (NCBI taxonomy): Eukaryota > Metazoa > Chordata > Actinopteri > Myctophiformes > Myctophidae > Protomyctophum > Protomyctophum parallelum. The sequence continues at coordinate 24,370,503 of NC_139708.1, read as the reverse complement.
TTTTGACACAGAATCAAAATGTTTTATGGTCATGCTTCACCAGGAGCCTGAATGTTTTTTTCTATCTGTGACAACACAAAATGGCTGCCACTGCCGTGCCCTATACTAGTGACCACTAAGCAGTTCCACTGGAGCACTTGGTATTGCTGACACGCCCCGAAACTAATATGGGTGGTACAGCACATCACGTGGTCTGACTGAAAACGATTTCAAACGGCACGTGACTATATCTCAGGCTCTGACGTGACCTAGCATCAAGGCAAGCTGAGTGGCTAGCGCACTAAAGGCTACTAGTTTTGAGGTAACTTTTTGCGTCATACTAGGTGAAAGTATCAAAAAAAATATATATTTTCGCTCGGAAATCTTCGTTACAATGACATTGAGTTGACGTGTAAGTTTTAGGGTAAACTGTTGCATAATCGCAATTTCGCGTGACGAGTTCTATGTTCTCCGTCCTCCCCCCGCTGACATGGCCTCAAACACGGCTAAGTGTTGAACAGGGCTCCGTGCTGGAGCCCTGGAGCTTCACAGGTTACCACTGCCTGTCTAGCGCCACAGCGCCGGGCTAACCTGAGCCCTCCCTGCCTCTCTCTCTCTCTCTCTCTCTCACTCACTCCGATATGGGGGGGCGGTCTCTCTCTCTCTCTCTCTCACACACACACACACACACACACACACACACACACACAGCGTCTTGCATCAGCCATCAGCGCGCATATGGACTGCCTTACGCACCGCCAGTCTCTCTCCCTCCGTATCTCTCTCTCTCTCTCTCTCTCTAATAATAATAAAACGCATCACAGCGCGACAACTTGTGAAGATTAGATATATTCGAAGAAACTAGCATTTAGGAACCACTGGAAAAAATAACAAGTATCCGTGCGCAACTTGGAGCTCTCCAATAGCCACATTCAGAAGGCATGTGATGTCTTCGTCACCACCAGAAGTATAATGAAACTTTCATCTCATTAATCATTGACATAGCGTTATTTAGGCTATAATGATCAACTTGTATGGGTGATCATTTTATGTATATCAAATATTATATTAATATTCTTCGTCTTGCAGCAAGGATATATGTCCCTTCTGGGCCATACATTAGCCAATGGATTAATATTGCTTCAATTTGCTTGTGTTTGCCAAAACAGTCAACAATCATGGTAGAAATCATGGTAAAGCACAATTTCGGGTAGTCACCATCTTGTAAATATGCACAATAAGGGTCCAGACACACCCAATAATAATCCATTGAGTCTCTCATGGTCAGAAACCATGAAATAGACACCAAGTTTGGTTCAGAAGTTAGAGCCAAACCTATATTTTCTGGGTGCTAATATTATGGCGGCCATATTGTGGCAGCCATATTGGATTTCATGGAAACTTGCAATACAAAAATGTTCGTATTTATATCATTGATCAACCTGTGAAGTTTCGTGGAAATATCCCTCAGTTTAAAATGTTGCCCTATTATAACTAATAGGGGCTAATATTGGGGCGGCCATATTGGATTTCCAGCAAAAAAATTGACCGGGTTGTCCATATAGGTTGTGATCCTATGGGGTCATAGATATTATTTCTGGTGGACAACCTTTGAGGTCATGGCAAATGCAGGTTTCCTAAAAAAAGGGTGGTTTGCCCCCTGGGTACCATGCATCATTTTCATTTGACCAACAACAACAAACTGGTTCTAAATGTTCTCCTTTGACAAACAACATTGATTCTAAAGGTTCTAATATGAGAAATAAGGTAAAATAAACATGAAATAAACATGGGGCGAGATATCCGTGCTTTGGGGCGAGATATCCACGCTGTGGGGCGAGAACCACACTTTGGGGGCGAGCTATTCATGGCTTTGGGGCAAGCCGTCTTCACTTTTCGAAATTCCAGGGCGACCGTTCTTCACTTTTCGTGGGGGTGAGTTGGAAAAGGGGCGAGCGTACCTGTTCTGGTTTTCAGTGCACAACACTGCAACAGGCTTATTCTCCATTTTACACCAGTTCCGACATTTATATTCAGAGCTGTAGCATTAATTACCTTGAGTTAATATAATATTTGATATACATAAAATGATCACCCATACAAGTTGATCATTATAGCCTAAATAACGCTATGTCAGTGATTAATGAGATGAAAGTTTCATCATGGTGGTGACGAAGACATCACATGCCTTCTGAATGTGGCTATTGGAGAGCTCCAAGTTGCGCACGGATACTTGTTATTTTTTCCAGTGGTTCCTAAATGCTAGTTTCTTCGAATATATCTAATCTTCACAAGTTGTCGCGCTGCCTGTGATGCGTTTTATTATTATTAGAGAGAGAGAGTGTGTGAGAGAGAGAGAGAGAGAGAGAGAGAGAGAGAGAGAGAGAGAGAGAGAGAGAGAGAGAGAGAGAGGGCTCAGGGGCGCTAGACAGGCAGTGTTAACCTGTGAATCTCCAGGGCTCCGTGCAGCGGAGCCCTGTTCTGCACTTAGCCGTGTTTGAGGCCATGTCAGCGGGGGGAGACGGAGAGCATGGAACTCGTCACGCGAAATTGCGATTATGCAACAGTTTACCCTAAAACGTACACGTCAACTCAATGTCATTGTAACGAAGATTTTCGAGCGAAATAATATTTTTTTTCAATTACATTTATAGCCAATATGACTCTAAATGTGACACCAAAATAGTAGCATAAGTTGCTATGCTACTACGGCCACCAAGCCCGGCGAGCCCGCATAGAAGTCGATGGGGAAAGCTTGTCACACTCTGACGTCAGAATCATGATAGCATTGTTTGATAGCCGTTCTTATCTCCCGAGGGGCGTGTCAGCGGCCCTTTAAGTGTATTCTAGCAGTGAATACAGATTATGTCTCCATTTGTGGCATGTTGTTCACACAATTAAATTCTGCAACAGCAATGTTGGCAGCAGAGCACAAAACGTGATTATTTGTTACAAACCAATTCTCAAACATCACGAAAGGAGTTGGGGAAGGAACAGGAAAGGTCTGCAAAGCAAAATATTCAAGAACACAACAGAAAAAGAGATATAACTTGATTGTGGGACAGAACAATCGAGGAGATTATTCCACAATGATAAGAGCCTGCATGAGACTATTATTAACAGAGCAATACATGACCTGAAGACAGAGTTTAAGCGAGACCTTGTCAAATTCAAAAACAATTTTAAAAAGGCATTAAAGATGGAGCCTAACAGCATGAGAACAGAAATATATCAAAAGCTACAATATCCCAGTGATATACTGGCCCAAGACACCTGGATAAACAAGGTCTCGCAATGCATCGACGAGTTGGAAGCGGCGAATACTGATATGAGGCAAGAATCACTACTCCGTCCCCTGAAACAGCAGACAATATTATGCAAACTAAATTCACAGGCTTAAAGGGAAGGTCACACAGAGACAATATCTGAATTTATGGCATTAATGAGGACAGAGAGGGACGCTCCATACCAATATACATATGCCTTTTTGAAGACATAGACATTACAGAGAGCACACAGAGCTATGGTCCCAAAACCCAAAGACAATGAGACAACGAGACAATTTTCAACCGAAAATGAAAGACCTTATCCCGAAGGCCTCCTAGTTGAAGTATCAGACAGATTTGAAAACTTGTACACATGTTAACGCAAACTGAAGTGAACATGAAACTGAAGGAATCCAAAGACATTTTTATCAAATATCCTCAAAGAAAAGAAGATCTGCTTTCAAACGCCTTACCCAGCCAAGATGAGGATCCGCTAGTATTCCAGAGGTTGCCTAGCCATACAACAGCACATCCAAAGCAACAGAGGATATGAAGAAGGGGCTATGTGATGTGGAGATCCCAGAGGAATAGATATACTTCATGGGAATGCAGGCTCAATCAAATCCCACGTTGGAAAAGGACTGGCGGCAACAGAGTTGCACATATGCTTGGAAGAGGCAGCACGTATAACCAAAACTTGGGAGAGGCAGCACGTATAATCAAAACTAACATGGGCGTACAATTAAGTTGAATTAACTATAGAATGATAATTAGTTGTTTGATTATATATAGTTCAATGAAAAAGGAAGGGATGTCCGCACACTGAATTGTAGCTCCCAGGAAAATTCTTTATTTTGTTACAACGTTTCGACCACTGTGGGTCTTCGTCAGGTATGAGTATACAATATCAAGGGGCGTTTTTATATACAACAGCATATGGGCAGGTCTACAAGGAACAAGCTCTGTTGCAATGATGAAAATCAAGCTAGACACGCCCACCACATCTAAAAGGATGAGGCTGCAATCAGCATGTATAGGCATGTCAAGCTAAGGTCTCTCTCTCTCTCTCTCTCTCTCTCTCTCTCTCTCTCTCTCTCTCTCTATATATATATATATATATATATATATATATATATATATATATTGAAAATTGTGGCTCTAAGGCCAACTTTTTAGAACCCAAAAGTATAAAGGTGCAGACATAGTTAAAAGTAAGCTGCAAACCAAATAAAAACATTGCAATGGATAAAAAAATACTGCCTACAGGATGAGACCAAAATATAATAGCAAAATATATAGTAGGGTACTGTAATTACAGTACAAAACTAGAACTGCACTCTATCGAGTGCATACTTGCTTGTTGCACACTAGTAGGCCATAAATGGCCTACTAGTGCGCAAGCAGAGCGCGCAAGTACTTTTGACCACTACAAACTGTCAAATCTCGGTTTCTCTGAGAAGGAACGTTTGAAAGGTTGAAATATTTGAAAAATGTTTTAAATATTTGCTACCTACTGTACCTACTTTATGCATGCAAAAAATTACTTTGCGCCACTTTTTATGCGTATGCACCGTCCCAGCATATTCGATGCGTATGCACCGTCCCAGCAAATGACGTAATGACTAATTGTGCCTGATACGTCAGTGGTGCCAGATTACATACATGTATACATAGGAGCATTACCTTTAATCCTCCCAACACTAAAACATATCGTCATTACGTCACCATTGAAAACCAATTACACTCTGGCATTGGGTCCCTTAATCCACATCTTTATTACGTAATCATTGAGAGCTAGTTATACATATACTATGTATATGTAATTTGTAAGTTGATTAGCCGTATACTGTGGTTACGTAATGACGATATGTTTTAGTGTTGGAAGGATTAAAGGCAATGCTCCTATGTATACATGTATGTAATCTGGCACCACTGCCGTATCAGGCACAATTAGTCATTACGTCATTTGCTGGGACGGTGCATACGCATCGAAAATGCTGGGACGGTGCATATGAGTCCCGGGCGAAACTTACTTGCGCTCTGCTTGCGCAAGTAATAATGAGGACATAGCATAGGGACAAATAATGGCAATAACACAAATAATACACAAAAGTTAAAAAGATAAAAAATAAAAATAAAGAATTAATTAACCCATAAATGGTTTGACATCAAATTCCTCATTGAGCCCTTGAGGCGCCATAGTGTTGAGTGTATAAAGGTTGATTATATAGTTCAACCTTAAAGGATCATTCAGCCAGCTAAAACAGCAGCCTGAGGATAACACGACAGCTGCAGTTACATGATGATAATTAATTAGTTGTTTGATTAAAGCATCGTTGGTGAAGACCTTATGTGCTACCTAGCACGAAGAGGATTAAGTAAGTAAGTAAATAGATTAAAGCATAAATTAGCCAGATAAAGATGCTGTACGGAGTTGGTAATACAAAAATCACACCCCTGTGAAGTGAGGGGCGCTAATATATTAAAGTCTAACTCATGTTGATATGGTGATGTAATGTGATGTAAAACAAACAGTGACAAAACAAACACAAAATTATCTTTATTGTTAATGGCATTGGTGTTAGGGACAAGATGACGTAAATTTCCCCTTCATTGTCAATGGCGTTTTTAAAACAAACATTGAACTAAAAACAAACATTATATAGGAGGGGCGCCCCTAGAAAATCTAAATGTGACGTTTATATACGAAGATTTGCCAGATTATTTATAATCGTATTATAATATTGTTGCAAGGTGATTAGGGAGTGTGAATACTATACTTATATTTTCCAGTGGAGTTATAATTTGAGATATTATTATTATACAACTCACTTGTTTCTTTCACCATTCTGTGTGAAGTCCTATGTGGGACTATCCCTATTCCATGCAGCATTGCAATGTGGGAAGTTCAAATGCAGTACCATTACAACCACTGGAATCGCTGCTATACACACAGTAAGGCTCCCTAGTCCCTGCTGACGGAATATATGTTAATTCTAAACTGAAGGCTACTGTACATCTCCACTAGCAATGGGAAGACACAGTGGAGCAAAGAGCATAATTATTATCTCTAACAGGGACAACGAAATCACTTCATCACAAAGTTAAGAGCGAAAGCAAAGTCAAGGAGGGTACGGAGCTCCACAAGTATAGACCAGGGGGGGCAGTCAGCCAGATATTTCGTGAAGCCTCATTTGAAATCGGTAGTTCATATAATGGCCTGTTGTGGCGCTGGACTGGACCCAAAAAGCCCCATAGCTCCATAGAGGCCCATGTATTTTGGCCCAACTTCACCTAGACTGTATTACCTTAATAAACATGGTCATGAATATTTTCTTCTTCCAGTCACTAGTTTAAAGTCTCATTTCTAATGTCATAATATTCTTTTTGGAAAATTATGGTCCCATTAATTAAAAAAATGACCATAAAGAAAAAAAAACATCGCGTATGTTCTGAGGGGCGTGGCTACCGTTACAGTCTATGATCGGGATTCCCCTCCCACTCGAGTCAAAATAAAAACCAACGGAGAAGAAGGGGGGAAGTCCCGCCTCGTTGTCTGGGCCAGCCAATGGCCAGCTGGTCCAAAACGGAGCCAGCCAATGGCCAGCTGGTACCAAACGGATCTAGAAAGATGGCGACTTACATCAGGAATTACCATATTATTACAGGCTTCATTTTACGCTTTGTCCATATTTTTTACAGTCTATGGTATAGACGTGATTTCCCTCGGATGGATTTGCCAATCAGCGTCTGACCGGAAGAAGTGGCTCCTTGAGTGGAAAGTGATGTACGCCACAGCGGTACAGCATGTCTTGTCTATTAAGTGCCCTCCTCAGCAAAGTTCCTCCGATCACACTGCCACAGGCAGACATGCTCGCAAGTAACAGGAATGTCACCATCAGTACAAAAGTACTAAGGCTACCGAGAGCCCCAAAAGCACAAGATATAACTACGCACGCACACACACACACACACACACACACACACACACACACACACACACACACACACACACACACACACACACACACACACACACACACACACACACACACACTCACACACACACACTCTCTCTCCCTCCTTCATTCAGCTGCAGATTTCTTGGGGAAATTAACTTTGTCGAATACTGTGCGGCATGTTGTGCGCTACTTTTGTATGGTTGCAAACAGGGTGAATTACTTTAATGAGCAGCATACCTAACGGCTTTGATCTCATCAAGGGGTGCACAAAAGCTGGGAGAAGAAAAAATATTTTTTATAATGAAATTTGAAAAGTTTGCCTAATAACTTCAGGAGAAGCCAATTGGTTTAGCCGGAAATGGTCCTCCCTGACACTTCAATGGTATGAAATGACATGGAATTTGAGAGCTGGATTAGGGAGTTCCTTTGTAGTATGTGGCACAGTATGGATTTTGAATCTTGACGAAACATTTGCAGAATAGATGATGCAGGCTTTATCTGGGAGAATGTAAGTAGGTCGGGGTGGCTTATTTCCGGCATCAGCCCAGAACGGGGTGCAGACATTTTTTTCCGACATACCAGGAGAACAAGGTTGTCTATAGACCGATTCCGTAGCGGGTCTCATGGTCGCAGCCTACGTATTTCCTGTAGGCGGACTCGACGTAGCTGCGGGGTTTAAACCCTCACCAGGCGCATCTCTTCCACTACAGTGAACGGCAGAGTGACTGATGTTTAGTCTGCCTCAAACTTTACTCTTTTACCTGCTTTTTTACTAACACTAACATTACAAAGATGCCCAGAACATCGAGATGAACCTGTGTAGTTTATGGCTGCTCAAACAGTAGTGGCAACATAAAAAAAACAAAAAACGGAATGTCTAATATCCACCGCGGTGGCGGAGACCAGAGCCATTGAGTAATGGTAAATTTGTACACAGCCATGGGCGATCAGATTATAACATTGTGAATGCTGCGTAACGTTCCCATTGAATTCAGTTGAATGAAGTGTATTCGGGTGCGGAAGAATCAAGGCCAATGTGAATCATGGACCAGGCAATCGTATTCATCAGGAACAGTTTGAATCAAACTGACTGCGTGTGAATCTGTCATGTCTGAATGTCATTTTGAGATGCATAACTTCAGGTCCCATCAACCTACTGGGAGTGTGCGTGCACAGTTTCTTGCCAATGAAGACACTGAGTTCATGCACGCACACACTAATTCCAAGACAACACTTACAGTCACGCTGGATCAAATATAAAAGACTACATATTAAGTAATTTACATTTCTTTCGTTTACATAATATGCAGAGCATTCGTGTTCTGTGTTCGTTTGTTCTGATATTTAAAACCGACATATCACACTCACACAGTCTCTAGATGGGACCCATGGCCCACACCCTCTTCCTCCTCCAACACCGCCACTCAACAGGGGTAGGAGTGACAACAGTTACCCGCTCCAGTGGGTCCACACCTCAGTCCTATTCCTTGGTCACAGCGAACGGCGTCTCCATCTCAATCACCCCACTGTCATGGACGACGACATCTTTGAGAGGCCTGTCCCGCCTGTCCGTCTCGGTGCCCTCGATCCTCTTCACCACGTCCATTCCGTCCAGGATTTTCCCAAAGACGACGTGTTTTCCGTCAAGCCAGGGTGTCCGGGCGGCGGTGATGAAGAACTGAGCTCCGTTGGTGTCCTTGCCGGAGTTTGCCATGCTCAGCCAGCCGGGGCCGTGGTGCTTCAGCTTGAAGTTCTCATCCGGGAAGCGGTCGCCGTAGATGCTCTTGCCTCCGGTCCCGTCTCCTCTGGTGAAGTCTCCTCCCTGGATCATGAAGTCTTTAATGACTCGGTGGAATTTGCTGCCCTTGTAGCCGAAACCATTCTCCCCCGTCGCAAGCTGGATGAAGTTTTCGACCGTTTTCGGCACCGTGTTCCTAAAAAGGCCGATCACGATCCTGCCGACGTCTTCGTCTCCGATCCTCATGTCGAAATAGACCTTGGCCGTGACTTTGGGTCCCCTTTTCTTCTCGTCGGCATCGGAGCCGTATGGGAATAGAAGAACCATGCCCACAATCACTGTAAACGCTAGCAGGAGCTTCATCCTAATCTCACCGACGTGAAACATTAACAAGCGAAGGGGAAAGTATTCTCGAGAAAATAACTGCAACAGGATAAAAGAGAAGATACTGAAAATAGGATGAGGTAGTCTTTATATTTATACAGTTCAAGTGGTGGTGTCAGTGGCGGGCACGTAGATACAGTATTGTCCATATATGGACTAGACATGCCCAAATCAGCACATATCAGTACAAACCTGTCATGCCACCGAGTGGCGTGCTACGAGCTTGTACTGTAGGTCTGCTATTTTTTTTAATCGTGAAAATGTGCCCTCAAACCTTTCAGAAAATTGTCATGATTTAGAAAACTTTTTTTTTTAATTTCGACGTCAGGCCTAAATGGGTTAAATGCACATCATGATTCATGAACGTATCGTCTAATGATTAGACTCTGATTGACTGCAAATGATCACTCACTCTAAAGAGCAGACCTCCAAAAGCGCACAAATGCTAAACGATGCACCATACTGTCATATAAATGCCATTTCTCCCCGCATCATCCATGATGGCTGCAACCAACAATTGAGACACAGTTATTTATAGGCAATCCATGGAGTGCACCTAGTTTACAATGATGTTGAGTGAAAATTTAAGTATATAAAATAAGAGTGCTTTAAGTAAATATATATATATACTATGCGTCAAGGTGTGTAGGCAGAAACTGTTATTCTTGCATAAATTAAATGCTATTTATTTTACTTTAAATAAAGCACCACTTGTAATCGTACTAGATTGCATTATAACTGTGATTATGCATTATAAAATCATTATTATAATATTACAAGTATGAGAATTATAATACATTATGATCATTCAGGCCAGTGTATTATACTTGACCTTGAGTCATCATAAAGGCTTTATTATGTTATTATTATGAGCACTTATGATTGCTTATATATGTAGTTAGTTATACTAAGCATATTACATTGTATTTGTACTTTACCTCAAAATAAATTATAGAATGCTTTGTAATGTGTCATGATTATTGTTATGAAGAATTATTAGGATGTAAAATTTCTTATAACTATAATTATACAGGTATGAGCAGATTGTAATGAGATTATGCATTATTGTCTCCACCAGGCCGAAGGCATGGGGAGAGAGTATGTTTTGCACTCCGTCCGTCCGTCCGTGTGTGTGTCCGTGTGTGTGTGTGTCCGTGAACAGCTAATCTCGGCCACCGTTAACCCGCTCGATGCCATATTTTGCACACACACTCCCTGGATGCCAACCATGAACCTCTGCCCCAAACTTTCCAGAACGGCCTGTTATAGCGCCACCAGGAGGCCGCTTTGTGCAAAACAAGTTTTTCAATGCCATATTTTGCACACACACTCCCTGGATGCCAACCATGAACCTCTGCCCCAAACTTTCCAGAACGGCCTGTTATAGCGCCACCAGGAGGCCGCTTTGTGCAAAACACGTTTTTGCACAGTACACCTACAGATTTTGTCCAAACATCACGCAAATTGCTACACAGTCTCTCTAGAGCCATTCAACGAAACGGGTCTTTCAGATTTATCAGACTCCATCCTGATTGGTTAAGATTGGCTTCCAAAGTTCACAGGAGTGCTCAGTTTCAAACAAAATGCTGCAAATCATGAACACATCGCGTGATTTCCGTGAAATTGTGCACCCACATTCCCACTAGGCCGAGGACGAAATGCCACATGAACAATTTCAACTCAGCCTCAAGGTGGCGCTATAACTGGCCAAAAAGTGTTTTTACCTCTAACTGCACGGATCTGTGGATAACCTGGTGGAGACCTGTGCCCGGAAGGGCACTTTTTCTAGTCTAGACATGTGATGCATAGCAAATGCTAACCCAAAAAAATTATTAAGATGAGTGCAATCACAGGTTAAGTGGTTAGTCATAAAATGTGTTAATTGTCTAAAAGTTACTCAAGTGTACATTTCTACATGCTCTCTGCAAAGTGTTCCAGGTGGTCAGAGCATGAATCACCAAAAGCAGATCTTCCAAGCCGAGTACAAATTCTAAGAACTTGTGAAAGTCAGATTGAACATGTGGTCCAGAGGACTTAGGCTATCTAGCATAGATGTGAGATAAGATGGAAGATGAGTGCTATAATAATAAACACTGTCATTGTCTGTTTTATTTCCTGACCTGTACAGCACTACGGTTGATGACAGTCATTTTTAGATCTGCTATATGAATAATGTTTGAATTGATTTGAAACACTGTGGTGGCAAACGGCATCCAGATCCAAGGCCTTATGAGGCATTCATATGCTGTATGTTACCTTACCTCACCATAATCTATGACAGTTTCGTGAAAACATCACAAACTATACTGTAAAACACTTAGTCATGGATCCTTCTACGGTGGAATAACCCCCCAGTATGTCTAGCTTTAGGCGAATAACATAAAGTTAGTTATGTGCTATCACTACAAGTTTAAGGTCATTAAGTGTATATTGGTGAAGGTCCAAGGGATTTTGCAGATTATCCACAGCCAGCTGAGTATAGAGTCTGACTACAGCATAGAAATCCCAATATGGGATTGTAGTGGAGTCGTCATTAAACTTCACCATATTGTTAGATGAGGCGGTGGGGGTGCAGTCATGGGCGAAAACATTGAAGAGGAGCCCTGAGGTTGTACGAATGCGTGCTTGCCCATTCTGACAGTCCATAAACCACAAGCAGAGTGAAGAGGCAAAAACAAATCCAAGGGTGTTAAAATGTTCTACTAATTTATGGGGCATTGTCGTGTTTAAAGTGGAGCTAAAGTCAGCAAATAGCATCCTGACATAAGTGCCGGATACTTTAAGTGGGACAGGGCGGTATGAAGTGCGATTGAGACTGCATCCTCCACAGATCTATTTCCTCGATAAGAAGATCAGTAGGGGTAATTGCCTTGATGTGAGATAGTACAAGCACTTCACAACAAACGTTATTGCAACTGGGCCATGATCATTAAGGCTTTTAAAAACCATTAAAACCGGGAAAGCATATGTGGCATTTTAGATTTGAGCTAAAAAGCATCTTATACTTTGGCTATTCAAAAATAGCAGATATACAAGCTCATAGTATGTCGCATCATGCCACGTTACGGGCTTGTACAGTAGATCTGCTATTTTTTTAAAATCATGGGCGTCTGCTGGCCAAGTGGTCCAGGCGGATGCCGGGCTTTGGCCTGACACTCAGTCTTCACTTGATTTTATCAATAAAGGCAGAAAAGCCAAAAACTTGAAATTAAGATCTGATATTTTCGAATGTGTTGTGGTTTTAATGCCTCTCCACATGCTGCAGGGGTTGTTGTTTTCAAGGTGCCCCTCAATGCACTAGTACGTACATTAATGCTGCATGTGCTTAGCTTCTCTAGGACTGGGCAATATATTGATATTATATCTTGATGCTATCTTGATATGAGACTACATATCTGGGATTTTAACGTATACTGTAGTATGGCATAGGTGTTGTCTTTTCCAGGTTTTAATAAGCCCTGTTTTATACTAGAGAAAATAGCCACTCTACAGTACATGATTTATGAGTGTATAGATGGGCTATTTGTTTTTGCCATTTTTCTAAATAAGGGAGCCAATGCCAAGGAAAATAAATATAGTATTAGTTTTGTTCAGTTGACAGCTTTTCATAACAGTATTTTTCTCTAGAGGAATTCTCTAGAGGCTCTGTGTCACTCTCTCCGTACTGACTGACTGGGCAGGGTTTGAAAGAAGATTTGCCACAGCTTCCAAAATACAGAATCAAATGCAAATGTCTTTTTCAGTCTACGAGTATGCAAAGTTGCAAAATACATGCATATCTGACCAAATCAATCAAATCACGGCAATGTAAACACAGAGTTATACAGTGAAGCATACAAGTGCATGAAATGGTAAGACTTTTGCTATGCAAATGTGTCACGTCTCAGGATCATCATGAGCCGGTTTTCTTACAGTATGTTAGGCTTTGCAATATTGAACTAGCCAAATGAAAATGATATGTGCACATATGGATGAGCAGAACGTATAGCAAAGGAAATACGTGAACCCATCATCATCACACCCATCATCCCCTTTGGGATGCGGAGGATGGCTGTGACGTTCTGGGAGAAGAAGATGAAGGGATCTGTCATCTATGGTCACCTGCGTGCATGTGGTGGGAGGGACATCATCTCAGCAGATGGCAGGGTCACTGCAGATGGAGATGGCTCCGTTAATAATAGTCCTTCATTACCGATGCAATGTCCCTCTGACTGCCCAGGCGGCTAAACTCATCCTCTACAGAATGCTAAATGGGGACAATTGACAACTATTTTCATCCTCCTCTCTACCAAGATGAATGGCTGCTAATGACAGAGGGGGAAACTCCCTTTAGGCTATAACTTCACAGACTTACAGAATATAAGAAGTGGTGCAAACTCTGTGCTAAAATACATATTAAAAGAATCACACACGTGTGAAGTGAGGGGTGCTCTTATCATTGTACATCATCATGACGTAACATGTCGATTTGCTCATTCATATGATGTAAATTCTCCATCCATTGTCAATGGGAATTTAACGTGTAAGACGCAAATCTACACTAATAGCTGAATATAGGAGGGGATAGCGCCCCTCAAAAAGGGGGGGTGATTCCACCTGTGTGACTCTCTCTAGAAGGTACGTGTGCACGTTGTGCTAAGAGTGTTACTTTTGTACCACTGTTAATTAACCACTACACCCTCAGTCACACATGATCTTCCAGGTGAAATTGTAAAAGTAAATCATATCTTTCTCTCACAATGCAATAATTGTATAGTGCTATGAAGTGCTACAGTATGCATTGTAAGAAATATCCATGGAAACAAACCAACATAACATGAGAAGATCAATCAAGCAAACTGTATTGACAGCCGTAGCCAATAGAAGGCAAACAACAAAGTTACAAACTAGAAAAAGTGCCCTTCTGGGCACAGGTCTCCACCAGGAGGATAGGAGTGTGTGTGATGTTTGGCAAAATGTTTAGGAGTAATATAAACATGTTTTTTCTTTTTTCTTTTTTTTGCAACAATTTTCTTCATTTTGTTGAGGAAATGCAGATCCAGATCACTCATAGCATCTCTGAGGATAGAATTCTGGATGAGCAGGATGTTGTACAAAATGGGCCACTCAAACTTTGGAAGGCAATCTTAGCCAATCCAACAGACTCCTCTTGATCACATGACTACAGAGATCATGTGTACAGATTTGCGTGAGATTTGGATGAAATCTGCGCGACTAACATAAACAATTTGTTTTCCAGAAATCGGCCTCATGGTGGCGCTATAACCGGCAGATGTGAAGGGATGCAGGGAAAATGTTTTTCCATGGCCTCTAGGGAATGCGCATACATAAGTTGTATACAAGTTGTTATAGCGCCACCGTGAGGCTGATTTGGAAAAAAAATAGTGGCATGTCATCCTCGGCCTAGTGGAAATGTGCGTGCATACTTTCACTGAAATTGCACACATTTGTGGCATTTTGTTCGAAACAGACGGACATCTTAGCCAATCAGGATGGAAGATGGTAAATGGTGCAGATTTGTGTTGATCACATGACTATGGAGATAGTGTATACCAAATTGTGTGATGTATGGATAAAATGTGTACGAGTAATCTACAGAAATGTGTTTTGCCTAAATCGGCCTGATGGTGGCGCTATAACAGGTTGTTGAGGAATATTTGGGGCAGAGGTTCATCGTTGGCATCCAAGGAGTGTGTGCAAAGTTTGGCATGGATCGTGCCAACGGTGCCGGAGATTAGCTGGTAACGGACGGACGGACGGACGGACGGAAGGAAGGAAGGACGGACACACACGCACGCGCACACACACACACACACACACACACACACACACACACACACACACACACACACACACACACACACACACACACACACACACACACACACACACAGACACACACACACACACACACACACACAGACGGAGTGCAAAACATACTCTAAATAAATACAGGGGTTCATAAAACTCTAAAAAACTCTCATATATATATTCTTTTATAAGAGGCACCCATACCAATGTTTCCACATCAAAGAGCGGTATCTAACAGTGCTAAACCTAGGTTTGTTCAACACCTTAATCACGTTATTATGTGACCCATCAAGTCTGCTTTTAAAGCTGAACATATAAGGTTTCTCAAGAGAGCCTGGAAGGTGGTTAGGCCAGAGTCGCAGAAGAGCTGACTAGCACTGCCACCCCTAGGCTTCTTCAGGAGAATCCTGAGAGCATCATTATAAGCCACCTTTAGCTTGCGCAGACTCTCTTTTTTATAATTCACCCATAAGGGGGCTGTATACAGCGGGGTGTGGTACGCTCTAAATAGGTTCACCTTGACCTCAACTGAGCAGTAGTGAAATTTCCTGGCTAACATATTAGCTTGGGCATACAGCATTCTTCGCTGTCGGTACATGTCAGCATCATCTTCCATCTTATCAGTAATGATGTGCCCCAAATATTTACAACTGCTACATACAGGTTTGATCCGACAAGTAGAACACTGGAAAATGTTGTTTCTGATCCTCCTTGGTCCTGCAAATGACTACCACACTCTTTTTGGCATTGTATATGACATCATAAGTGACCCCATAATCAGAGCAAATGTTCAGTAGCTGCTGGAACCCAGCACTACACGGGGAAACAATGGCCAAATCATCGGCATACATAAAATGGTTGATCAAGGTGTTACCTATCATGCAGCCAGTCCTACACCCTCCAGCAGCCCCCCCTGCCTCACCCCATTGCCTACACTGAAGGGGGAGGATAGGCTGTTTTCTTTACCATTTTACCTGCATACTCTGCTTGGCATACTTGTATGCCAGGATGCGTATAATGCATCCAGTGGTGTCCGTGATTGTCCGTGGTGTGGATAAAATCACTTAACCAAGCCAGTGGCATTTTTACTAAGCAGTTTCCCGGCCATAGAATCTGCTCTCAGAGCTTGCTCATGCTTCCCCACAAAACGCACTGCGTGTTTATACCTTGCATTTGTGATTTTCTTGTTCTCTAGGTCAGGCCCTTGTCTAGGTCTCCCAGCAATTACCCAGGCACTATGGGCCGCCTTTGCTGCTTCATGGTGGCCAGCAAGGTTCAAGTTCAAGGTTCAAGGTCTTTATTAAACACAATCAGTGCCGGAAGTGCATCAAAATAGAAGCTCCGGGGTGCCAGAGTTGTCTGATCGCTTTTACTCTGAAAGCCATGAACCGGAAACACTTTCCTAGAAAAGTTGACTTTACAAAGTGACCTCACATCCCGATCATCTTAATCTATTTTTTTACGCTCCAAAAAGCGTTCATATTTTGCGGGAGAGACGGATGAGGAGCAGAAATGAAGCGCCAGCATAATTATCGATCCATTCATCACCACGGAGAGCGCCTTGGATTAGGAGATACGAGTCATTCTTTCCGCCGCGCTAACATGGGAGTCAATGACAAGCTAATAGTTGCACAGAGCGTTAGCGTACGGAAAGCGAAAAGCGAAATGCCAAAAAAAAAAATGAAAAATTTCTGAATATTCGTATCTCGCCCCGTGTCACTAGGACGTCGCTAGGACGTCCACAGACATCGTAGGCACTAATTTTTCGGGATCCTTATGACGGCCTCACTCGTCGTATGAACTGAAACGGTTAATGTCCCAGAAGGGCAATTAGGTTACAGCCAGAGTAGTGGTTTAAAACATACAAACAATACAGGACAACAACAGACATGAGACACCATAGCATAAACAGAGGTCTGGGCGCATCTAGTGCAGGTATAGAATCAAAGAAATAAGAAAGGCTACATCAGAAAAAGGTGCCAGGATATAAAGTGCCGGCATAAAGTGCTTGTTTCAGCATATCATCACCACATTACCTGTTACTGGCAGCGTTGACTGCACGAATCGAGGCAGGGACAAAGGAGTGCTTATATCTGTTGTTTTTGACAACGGGGACACCCAGACGACGGCCCGATGGCAACAGCCTGTAATCTGAGTCGAGTGGGTGGGCATTATCCTGCCGAATGGCCCTGGCCTTCATGAGCAGCTGTCTATTGTAGAAAGGATCGTGCATCGTGCATGTTCCAGCACGGCTTGATTTTATTAGCCCTTCTAGGGTGAGAAAGTAGGCGTCTTCTGGCCACCGAGAGAGAACTTTACGTACATAGCACACAGGTCTTTACAGTGAGAGGTGTCATTACAGTTGACATCATTGCATAATATAGCATCCGTCGGTAGTTGAACTTGGCTTAAGAGAGTGTCTGTTCTCCCACAGTAAAATAATACATCCTCCGCGGTGAGGAATCGTTATCAGATATATCAGCATTCATGTCTCCCATAAGGTTGGGCGGTTTGGGACATTTTAAAACCCTGGTTGTTGCGATAGGCAGGGGGGGTAGGACCCAAATGCAGGACAAGAGCAGGAAGGTTCAAATTAAATGATTTATTAAGCCAAAAGACTGTTAAGCTCACAAAACTCAGGGAATTCCAAAAAGCATAGAACTCTTCCAAAAGGTACAAAAACAGGAACAAAACAGGAAACAGGAATGCAAACCATAGAAGAGTAATCACAAATCCAAATACGCAGAACCACTCAGGAAACACAGAGAACTAGGAACACGGGACAGCTCGGGGACAAGGAAGTATGATCTGACAGTGTGTTTGTGGAATGAGTCCAGTCTTATAGGGAGCAGGGTAATTGCAGGAGTGTTCACAGGTGTGGAATGGGCATGGCACTGTAGGGCTGAAGAGGGGGTGGAAACAGGTGTGTGACAATGACTGAGAGAGGGAATGGAGAGTGGGAGTGGCTGACAAGGAAAACATGGTCTGTAGGGAGACAGACCATGACAGTACCTCCCTCTCAAGGGACGGCTACCAGACGTCCCAACACGCTGGCCTGGAGCACAGAGCAGGGTGGGTGGAGGGGGCCTGGAGGAGGGGAACTGAAGCTGAGCAGGTGATGTCAGGTGGGCGGCCAGGATGCTGGGACGAGGAGTCAGGCGGACGGCCTGGGACGAGACAGATGAGGCGTCGTCTGGCGGACGGCCTGGAGGCAGAGACGAGGTGGCGTCATCGGGTGGACGACCGGGAGGCCGAAACGAGGCGAAGCTGTCGTCGGGTGGGCGGCTGGGAGGCCGAGACGACAGAGATGAGGCGACGTCCGGTGGACGACCAGGGGGCTGAGACGAGGTGGCGTCATCGGGTGGACGACCGGGAGGCCGAAACGAGGCGAAGCTGTCGTCGGGTGGGCGGCTGGGGGGCTGAGACGAGGCGGAGGTGTCGTCCGGTGGACGACCAAGGGGCTGAGACGAGGCGGAGGTGTCGTCTGGTGGTCGGCCAGGAGGCAGAGACGAAGCAGAAGACACCGCAGGCGACGCCAGGAAAGCCACAGGCAGGGGAGCCGTAGGGTATGCTAGGGAAGCTGCAGCCGGAGCCGAGGCCACAGGTGCTGCAGGCAGAGCCGGGGCTGCAGGCTGAGGAGCCGGGGCTGCAGGCTGAGGAACTGGGGCTGCAGGCTGAGGAACTGGGGCTGCAGGCTGAGGAACTGGGGCTGCAGGCAGAGGAACTGGGGCTGCAGGCTGAGGAGCCGGGGCTGCAGGCTGAGGAACCGGGGCTGCAGGCTGAGGAGCCGGGGCTGCAGGCTGAGGAGCCGGGGCTGCAGGCTGAGGAACTGGGGCTGCATGCTGAGGAACCGGGGCTGCAGGCTGAGGAACCGGGGCTGCAGGCAGAGGAACTGGGGCTGCAGGCTGAGGAACTGGGGCTGCAGGCTGAGGAACTGGGGCTGCAGGCAGAGGAACTGGGGCTGCAGGCAGAGGGCAGGGTAGCAGAGGGCCGGGCAGCAGAGGGCCGGGCAGCGGAGGGCCGGGCAGCAGAGGGCCGGGCAGCGGAGGGCCGGGCAGCAGAGGGCCGGGCAGCAGAGGGCCTGGCAGCGGAGGGCCGGGCAGCGGAGGGCCGGGCAGCGGAGAGCCGGGCCACGGAGGGCCAGGCAGCGGAGAGCCAGGCAGCGGAGAGCCAGGCAGGCTGGGCGGCGGAGGGCCAGGGAGGCTGGGTGAGGAAGTGGGCTGAAGAGCAGGGGTGACCGGAGCGACCTCTTCAGAAGGTAACTGAGGAAAAGGTGCACCCCTACTCTCCCAAGGAAGAAAGCCGTATATTGGGCAAATGCGCGATTCTGCCTCCAAGATTTGGCCAGTTGAGAGAGGAACTGAGGATCCTCATAAAAAATCTCCTTTGTTACACCAAAGTCCTTGGGTGAAAAAGGTAGGCTGGGCTGGTGGCTACTGGCCATGGTTGACAGCCTCAGCAGCTCACTGACAGAACACTGGCAAAAAAAAACAAAAAGAAAACTAACAATCCAAAAAACAAACTTGTCCGCTGGGTCCAGAATGGTCAGATCATTCTGTTGCGATAGGCAGGGGGGGTAGGACCCAAATGCAGGACAAGAGCAGGAAGGTTCAAATTAAATGATTTATTAAGCCAAAAGACTGTTAAGCTCACAAAACTCAGGGAATTCCAAAAAGCATAGAACTCTTCCAAAAGGTACAAAAACAGGAACAAAACAGGAAACAGGAATGCAAACCTTAGAAGAGTAATCACAAGTCCAAATACGCAGAACCACTCAGGAAACACAGAGAACTAGGAACACGGGACAGCTCGGGGACAAGGAAGTATGATCTGACAGTGTGTTTGTGGAATGAGTCCAGTCTTATAGGGAGCAGGGTAATTGCAGGAGTGTTCACAGGTGTGGAATGGGCATGGCACTGTAGGGCTGAAGAGGGGGTGGAAACAGGTGTGTGACAATGACTGAGAGAGGGAATGGAGAGTGGGAGTGGCTGACAAGGAAAACATGGTCTGTAGGGAGACAGACCATGACAGTACCTCCCTCTCAAGGGACGGCTACCAGACGTCCCAACACGCTGGCCTGGAGCACAGAGCAGGGTGGGTGGAGGGGGCCTGGAGGAGGGGAACTGAAGCTGAGCAGGTGATGTCAGGTGGGCGGCCAGGATGCTGGGACGAGGAGTCAGGCGGACGGCCTGGGACGAGACAGATGAGGCGTCGTCTGGCGGACGGCCTGGAGGCAGAGACGAGGTGGCGTCATCGGGTGGACGACCGGGAGGCCGAAACGAGGCGAAGCTGTCGTCGGGTGGGCGGCTGGGAGGCCGAGACAGGTGGAGGACTAAGTAGATTGAATGGTATGAATGGCTGTGAGTAAGCTGGGCTTGACTGGGGAGGAATTTGTTGTGAATGCACCACCTGAACTGGTGGGCATACGACCATTATCTGCTTCTGTGCAGTTACGTGGTACTCCTGGGGAGGTACTCCCCCTTGTTCTCCATGTTGGAGAAGGTCACACATTAGCCATGTGCTGATGTGTTTTAACAGTGTTCGGATTTTCCCGTCTTTCCCTTCAAGCTCCTTCATTCTGGTCTTCATTAGTTCCAATTGATGGTTGTCCTCAATCTCAGCTCTCCTTATGGATTCTACCATGGTGGGTAGGTCCTCTTTAGGATAGGCTTGGGGCCCGTAGCATTGTGCTCCATTAGCCCATGTTAAAGGACCTGATGTCACCCTTAGTCAGCACAATCCGGCTCGAAGGACCATATTAAATATTCTGCTGGTTGGGTTTGTGGGCTGTGAGCTGACCACCCAAGTATCCCCGGTCAGAGAGAGTGTATGTGACACCAAGGTATATTTCAACAGGATAGTAGTTTATTGTCTTCAGTGAGCCATGGTTTCTACAAGCAAGATATAGGAAATGGAATACATATTAACTATAGCATGACAATAAAGGACCAGATTGGAAGACAAGTAAATCAAATATAACTCAACAGAATGGATATGTATGTATAAACAGGTAGACTGGGCATTTATACATAATGAGCAATCATAGTAGGCTATATGGCAAGGTGATCAACATAGCGTAGAACACATTAAGTCAATACAGAACATAAAGGCTTACATTGGTCAAGGACACACGGCTGCAGAGAAGTGAGGTATTGTCGGGTACTCAGTGAGAGCTGCAGGTTCTGCATGGAATGTTGCCTGTGTGAAGGCTGGAGTGAGGAGTGTGGGGTGAGTTGCTGGTTATAGGTGCCACACCTAGACTGTGATTGGCTAGTGAGTTGAGTGGTGTGATGGCAAACACATGTGTGATTGTGGATGCAGGGAATGGGGAGTGTCCACCAGAGGCTGCCAAGTCAGACAGCATGCAGATAATTCACAACAACTATAATAAGTAATAAGTATACATATATATATGTATACTTGGACATTTTTTTGTATTGAATTCAGACACATACTGTATATCTCCTAGGTATATTTAGTGTTTCAGGTTTATTGCATTTCCAGGCCATCTCCTTCCATCAACCCATTTTAGGCGGGAACCCCTTTTGGTGTTAGCATTACGTTATGCTTTAGCTATTTAAAAATAGCAGATCTACAAGCTCATAGCGTGCAAGCTTGTAGGTCTGCTATTTTTGAAAAATCGAAGAACGACTGAGATTTTTCAGAAAACTGTCATTTTCAAACAGACATTTTCAGAATGGGTTAAGTTGTATGTACTGTACATGACGCACAAACAAGCACCAATGCACTCTGCCTGCCTGCCTCCCTGCCCACCCGCCCAATTACAGACAGACAGCCTGCCTCTCTTTTAATTTCCCCTTGAAGGCCGGGGAACATTGGTGTGCTTTCTTTTTTTAAATGCATTTCTTATAACAAAGCCATGCTGAGCCTTTCTTCTATTACTGTATATATCTGAAAACAAAAAGACAATTTCACTTTCACCAGCCATGGTCTTTACCTGGGACCGGGAGACTTGTGTGGAACAAACCCTGGAGGGTGAAACAGGCCCTCAGGAGATGATTCCAGGGAATCAATTAAAAGGTTTCAAAGTGAAAGGGTACATTGCTCTTGTGGTGGAAACAAGCAAAAGAGCTCATTACTGGAAGCATTGTTGTTGTAGACATACGGTACACACAGGACCCAGTACACATCTAATTAGCTTAAATGATTTGTTCCCCCTGTCTGAAGAAAAGACAGGTAAAATAGGTTTTATAGCGAGTATTAACCATCATATTACTCTCTATTCGTGGATTGCAGTAGCAGTGGACAAGGTCAGTAAACACTTTTGAATCTATCTGAGAGCAGTCTTCTGTCTTCTGCTGTATAGATATCACTATCTAAGCCTGCAGGGCTGGAACACAAAAAAACATGCATATTGTTTGACCTCGTCCACACATGCTCACGCAAGGAGTATAACTTTGATTCATAACTCGGCGAGCAGCACTGCAAAAGAATTTCCCGCTAATAAGTGAAGTAGTACCGAGCTGTGGGAGGTTTGCACATGGGAACAAAGAGTTCTTCCTCGCTCCTCCACGGAACGACGAAGGACTAGTCTCTCAGCTCCCACAGTGCAATGATATGATGCTGTCTGAAGCTGATGGATAACCTTTGTTCTCTTCATTAAAAGCAGCAGTCCTCTCCTCCTCCTGTGGCCATAGTCAGAGTTTCCCTTCACTCATAGTATACCACATTTCTCCACCTCGCAGCAGGCAAAGCCGCTGTCTCTATTATTTTGATTCCTGCTAGGTATACTGTCCACCCATGGTTGACGTTAATTAATACACCTTCAGGCTGAAATGAAGTCAATGATTCCACAAATTTACATTACCCGCATAATAGATTGTGCAAGGATAAGGTTTTGGATTAGGGGCATTGTAATGGATGGATGTCAATATCTGATGAAGTGGGTGCTGAACAAGGGACACAATGACACATATAAGGGCTTTCACTTCTAGTGATTTTTACTAGTTGACTAGTTGCCTCCTAGTTTACTAGTCAACTAGTTGTTTAAAGGACCACTTCACCACTTTGCAACCTATCTTATTATAATAGGTCCTTACTAATAATCATGAAAAAAATTGTGCGATTTTTTTCTACTCGGTCTGTGTCTCATAGGAGGGCTGTGGGCAGTTCAGAAACGTCTTCCAGTTCTGTGTGGAGTTTGCATGTTCTCCCCGTGTCCCCTAGGGTAGATTCCCTCACAAAAAACATGCAGTAATCCTGGTCTCTAAACTGCCTCCCCCTGGCCAGCCGGGGCGCCTGATGGAGGGGAAAGGAACTGGTTGGAATAACGTGTTCCTTCCACGCGCTACGTCCAACCAGGGAAACTCCCCCCTGTCAGGTGTAAAGGAGCAACTTGGACACTCAAGCATGAAGGAAGCATGAGTTAAGTCCGTTGCTCTCCCCAGGTTGGCGGAGGGTGTGTAGAGCCCAGGATCACATTAGATGATTGACACAGGGGTGAAAATGGGTTACAAAATCGTGGGATAAAAAAAGAAAAGAGAAAAAAAGAAACGTCTTCCAGTGACATCATCGATGGGGAATACAAGCTAATAGAAACTGCAGGCTTTCTAGTCCTGAAAAGTTGCAATGCGAAAATGGAAGCCATCGTTATAAAAATTAAATATTTTTGTAAAAAAAATCTTGTTTAAAACAAATCTGCCTAATGATGTTGTCACTGGAAGACGGTTTCTAAACTGCCCACAGCCGTCCTATGAGACACCGAAAATCGTGCAATTTTTTCATGATTATTAGTGAGGAGTGAGGACCTATTATATGAAGATAGGTTGAAAAGTGGTCCTTTAACTACCTACATGTATTATGTAAAATATATATATATATATTTGTACTTTTAAAAACTGTGTACATTGGTGATTATAATCTACAGTAGCATTCTAGTTGATCTTGAGGCCTTTTTTTAAATCAACTAGTCAACTAGTACCAGCAAGGTCAACTAGTGGATTTACTAGTTGAATAGTCGACTAATTGCTTAAAGCCCTAATATACAGTATACAATATATGTATTGTAGTTTGCCGTTAGAACAGCTAAGGCCCAAACTGCCTTACAGATTTGAGTAATTTGACCGTATAAATGCAAAAGGTTGACTTTTCTCTGTATGTACTGTTAGGCGTAGCCTACCTTATGAAAGCACTCCGCAGTGGGTAATTACATATTGGAACATCCGCTAGGACATTATTCCAGTCCCATTCAATCACTGGCAGTGAAAAACAAGATAAACTACCACTAGTCTGCATAATGGAAGACAAAATGAAATTCCACACAAAGCTACGGGTGGTGACTGATGCATTAATGCAAAATGTCCCTGACTGGAATCTCAAAGCAGATAGACATATTTTACAGTCAAGCATTACAGGTTCATTACATTACAGGTTCTCAAAGTGGGGTCCAGGGACCCAGAGGGGCCCTTGAGGGGGCGTCCAGGGGGTCCCCAGCACAATAAGGAACATTTAAGCTCTATTTTATTCTACGGATATTCAAAAATCAAAGATCTACAAGCTCACAATATGTTGAGATGCTACGCATTGAGAGCTCTTAGATTTTCTATTTTCGAAACATCTCAACAAGTCTTCCCTGGGGGGTCCGTGGCCAATTAAAAATCCATTTGAGGGTCCTTGACATGAAAGCGTTTGAGAACAACTAAATACGCCCACCAGCCACAGCTAATTCATTAGCACAGCCCTCATACAATAACTCCACTGCTCTGCAGCTTTAATGTATTCCTCCCTGGTTGGAAAGTGTTAAATATTGACACATACTATACTATATCGCCCTCAGGTTCACTCAGCCCTTCCCACAGTTGAGGGAAGACATACTGTATACCTGTGGCTGTTCACATCGATGTGTTTACTCACAGGCCCGACATGAATAGTAAGTCGGAATATATATCCCATAACTTTAAAAATTCAGTTTAGCAAATTATTAATGCCATGTGAGAGTGTGAGGAAGCATCGATCTAATATATCGATCTAATAGTTTGCTCCACACCCATAAGGCATAGGTACTATAGTAGGTACCCTCAGGCCACCAGCTCAGTGGCCTTGTGGTTAGAGTGTGCACCCTGAGACTGGGAGGTCGGGGTTCAATTCCCGGCCAGGTCATACCAAAGACTATAAAAATGGGACCCAGTGCCTCCCTGCTTGACACTCAGCATCAAGGGTTGGATTAGGGGTAAGTCCCTGCGACATACTAGCGTCATGTCCAGGGGGTGTACTTGTACATCAAGCTGCCTCACGCTACAGAAACAGGAGATAGGCTCCTGCCCTATGGGCCCCATGGCTCAGCAAGGCTACTTACTTAGGTACCCTCACAAATAACATGCAGTAATCTTGGTCTCTATATGCTGCATCCCCCTGCTGGTCAGCCAGGGGAGGGGAAAGGAACTGATGGAGCGGGAAAGGAACTGGTTGGAATAACGTGTTCCTTCCATGTGTTGCGTCCGCTAAACAGCTCCCCATGTTGGGAGAGAGAGAAAATCTAAATCGTGGGATAAAAAATGTAGGGGAGGGAAAAAAAAAGAGATGGCGACAGCCGACATCAATCCCGCCACACACACGGGACTCGCGTGAAGCGAACACCATCCATGTCATTAAAGCGTTCAAAGCCCCCTGTGCCACTGTGCTCCTATTTCCAGCAGCATCCAGTTAACTTACACCGACCCAGAGGGGGTAGAAATCGCACTGTGCGTTGTGTAATTTGCTATCTGCAATATGCACAAAATTCTGCCCTGTGTGGGCGGAGAGGAAACCGCAAGCTGAGAAATTGGATTAGAGGTATTTATTTATTTTTTGTAGCCAGATATATTTTGGCCCAAGTCTGTTTAAGATTCATAAGGCTGGGGATGACATGAGTTTAAAACTTAAAATACAGTACACAGCTTCCATTTCCGTTTTGTTGAATGCATGCAGGTCAGGACCTTGGATAGTACAGTTGGAATAATGTGTGTCAAACGAGTTTATAAAGTATGTATGAAATCTATGAAAAAAGTCTGCAACACAATTTGATACAATATGTAGTGGGGGTCCCTGCTTCATCTCTCTCTCAGCTAGGGGGTCCTTGATTTGAAGAACATTGAAGACCCCTGGGTCCTGCTCTACAACATCATCATCACCATCCAAAAACCTTTATGAAAATAGCTTGTACAAGCTCACAACACTCGTTGTGAGCTTGTAGAACGGCTATTTCAGACGAATGTTCCCCCCAGAATAGGAAAGGTTCAAGTGGGATATGCTTAATGGACAACGCATCGAGGGTTCGAGTCCAGATCCCGACAGCCTTTGCTGCGTGTCACTCCCCATCTCTCTCTCCCCATTTCCTGTCAGCCTATACTGTCCTATCAATAATAAGCGGCATAACAAATACAAATAAAATAATCACCCCGTGTGAAATGAGGGGTGATCTTATCATCGTACATCATCATAACATCATCTCATTACGGCCAATCAGAATTTCCGTCCTCACCTTCGTCTTCAATGTTTGTGTTTACACGAACACTCAAAATTGTCCATTCATTGTCAATGGGATTTAATGTTTGTGTTGGACAAAGTTTGTGAACAACTGCACATACACCAAAAGCTGGACATAAAAAAATATATAGTCAACAGATTTGATGAATGTGAAGATGCACATTAGAGTGTGTAGGTGTGAGAATAACGTTCATAATTCATATTGAGTGTCTAAGTAACTTAACTTAACGGAGTAGACTTAACACAATTACAATTTTATGACACTACATTATTATGTGGAAAGCGGGGGCTGTGACTGTAACATGATTAGGCTACCTAGTGCAATAAACACCAGGCACCTGAACCTCATTAACTCTCGTCCATTATCTAGGTGACAATTTATTAAAGCAACCAAGCAAGCTAGTGTACTGGATGTGTGTGACAGAACAAGGGAGAAAGGAACAGGGAAAAATCCTCAGTTTTAATGTAAGCTAACTAATATAATAACTAACTAACTAACTAACTAATACTGTCAGAGTTCACCTTATTCTAGCGTCTAGCCCAATTATATTTTGTTGAAGGTATAATAGCAACAATAGTTGATCTATAAAGCATTGTGACATGTTGTGAGCTTGTAGATCCACCATGTTTCAACTATTTTTGCACAATGTTTATTTTATTTATATTAGAGACGACAGGGTTCATGTGGTAAAATGAACACATGGGATTTTACAGTGCATAGACTTTGTCCTTTGTTAGACCATCATGTCGCTTTCAGGAAGATAGAAGAGCTATTTAGATGGTGATATCTTCCTCATTCTCCATGATCTGTGTGTACAAGCCCTGCAACGTGCTACAACAACATACTGCCACGGTGTTGTGAGGGAGCTGATGTGCTGTGACAATTTTGACGATGGTTTTTGTCTGACAGAATAGGCTGTCAGAATAATTCACATCACAGTTCATAATGAGCGTTTCAATGTCACAAAGTCCACACATGTCCTGTGCCTCATAATAGCCTATATTCATTCATATCGGCTTTGGTGGAAGAATGCCCATGATCCACTGACTAAGCGAGCATAAGATGTCACACTCACGACACGCACGCGCACACATACACGCACACACACACATACACACACTTTACATAGATTGTGCATTACATTCACCCATTCACACATGCACCGATGGTAGCGGAAACCATGCAGGGCACCAACCAGCGCATCAGGAGGAATTAGGGGTTCGTTGTCTTGCTCAAGGACACTCTAACGCTAACTCTGGGGGAGCCCGGGTTCGAACTGGCAACCTTGCGGTTACCATGCGGTTACCATCCGGTTACCATCCAGCCACTCTACCCCTGAGCCACCACCGCCCCGCCTCATACCATTACATTCCTATTCATGAGGTATTCTAAAGTGGCACCAGAGAGACCATGTATTCCACTGCAATCATAGAGATCGCATGCAGCTGGGATGATTACTCAAAATCATAATGTTGGCCGTGATTAGTGGTTCAACTTGCACTCCAGAAGATTAATGGAGCAAAGTCCCCACAGACCATTACAGCTCCAGGAGACTGCATGCTACGCACCATTACAGACCCACCATCACTGAGGGTCTTTATGACGGAACCATATTCTGTACGAGTGCCTACACCTAATCATCTACAGTCCAGATCCAAAAACACAATAAAAGGCTCAATAACGTAACACAGTTCATTGGCACAAACTCAAAAGCATCGACCTTCATTTTACCCCACCTAAGAGTTGCATTGGAGTTATTGTCTCCACCAGGCCGAAGGCATGTGGGGAGAGTATGTTTTGCACTTCGTCCGTCCGTGTGTGTGTCCGTCCGTCCGTCCGTGTGTCCGTGAGCAGCTAATCTCGGCCACCGTTAACCCGGTCGATGCCAAATTTTGCACACACACTCCCTGGATGCCAACGATGAACCTCTGCCCCAAACTTTCCAGAACGGCCTGTTATAGCGCCACCAGGAGGCCGCTTTGTGCAAAACAAGTTTTTGCACAGTACACCTACCAAACATGTCCAAACATCACGCAAATTGGTACACAGTCTCTCTAGAGCCATTCAACGAAACCAGTCTTTCAGATTTCTCAGACTCCATCCTGATTGGTTCAGATTGGCTTCCAAAGTTCACAGGAGTGCTCAGTTTCAAACAAAATGCTGCAAATCATGAACACATCGCGTGATTTCCGTGAAATTGTGCACCCACATTCCCACTAGACCGAGGACGAAATGCCACGTGAACAATTTCAACTCAGACTCAAGGTGGCGCTATAACTGGCCCAAAAGTGTTTTTACCTCTAACTGCACGGATCTGTGGATAACTTTGTATGCCAACTCCCTAGAGGCCAAGGAAAAACCTTTGCCTGGAATTTTTCACATCTGCTCTTTATAGCGCCACCAGGAGGCCGACATATGTAAAACACATTTTCTATTATTACTCCTTCAGATTTTATCCAAATTTCACGCAAATCGGTATACACTATCTCCATAGTCATGTGATCAACACGGAGCGGCACCATTTCCCATCTTCCATCCTGATTGGCTAAGATTGGCTTCCAAAGCTCACACGATTCGTCCATTTCGAAAAAAGGCCACAAATCACAAACACAGTGTGCAATTTCCGTTAAATTATACACGCACATTTTCACTAGGCCGAGGACCACATGCCATAATTTTTTCCTCAAAATCAGCCTCACGGTGGCGCTATAACAGGCCAATTCCTGATTTTAGCTATAACTGCATCGATCTGTATACAACTTATGTATGCACACATGGAAAAACATTGTACCTGCATCCCTCCAACACGAACCTCCGGCCCAAATCTTCCTCAACAGCCTGTTATAGCGCCACCATGAGGCCACAACCTGACCTGCCCTGGTGGAGACCTGTGCCCATTGGCACTTTGTCTAGTTATATATACAGTATAATAGGAAAGGAACAGGACAGGAATAATCTTTGAGCTAGGCTTACGGTACCTGCCGAGAGAAGAAAATAAACATGTTTCCGTTAAGCACAGGAGAGAGCTATGAAGGTCTGACTACTTTAGTCACTGTTGTACCATGTGTACAGAGGCACTTCGTAACACAAAGCAAATTAACTTATTGTGTGATACAGAAGGCAAGATTTTGGTTTATTTTGCCTGTAAGGTTTCACTTGATTTTCTTTGCGAGAGCTTAGCTGCACAGTGTGACTGCTCATTTTCTAAGTACCCATCCCTGCTCTAGCCTCTTGGGGGATACAGTACTATACTCCAACAGGAAGGGGTTTACAAGCAACAGATGGAGGACCAACATGACAGCCTGCCTGGCCCACCATTATGGCCAGAAATGCATGTCTGTCAATCCATCTCCTTTTGCGCTTGAAACCCTTGCTTCTGATCTCCTGTGCGGGGCAGAACGGGCTATCTCGGTCTGTCGCATTAGTGACCAGACAGTCTGTCACTTGGTTTTGTCAATACACTTTCCTCTGCAATATTGTGGGTTAGAGCCCATTTGTCAATACACTTTCCTCTGCAATATTGTGGGTTAGAGCCCATTTGCCCATTATGTGTAAGGGAGTCAGTGAGGCAATCTTTTTCTGGAAATGCATTCCAGAGCTTAGGTTCTCGGATGGCGGCCCGATCACCCTTTGTGACAGGCTGCGAGGAGGGTCATGAGGGGGCAGGAGCTCCGCGATATAACGAGGGGCAAGACCTTGTTGAGCCTTATATGAGATTAAAAGAATGTGGATTATAGTCCCATACCTATGTGCAGGGCTTTCAGACAAGCACACAAATAGGCCTACATTTTAAATGAACTAACTGTGAGTTGGTTTTACTTGGTGAATACAATACGTTTGAATATTAGATGAATATTCTAAGTTTTCAAGTGAATAGCCCTCGATTAGAATGTCTATGATCTTACATATATTTCATATATTCCAAATACACATCGGTCCTATCCGTTAGCAGACTGACCTTTCATTTAAACTTTTAACACTGCATGCACACTCTCCCAATAATTATACCTACGTACAAGACTTGGAGTTGTTTTGTGGACTAGTTTCATATTAATTTGAAAGTTCTGGCAGTAAATGTGTATTTAGTAAAATATCTCCACTTTTCCACGAGCTGCACACGGACGACATTCTCTTCCGGCGAGGGGCCTGGAATGACTGCAGGAATGAACATATCAAAACTTCCCTTTAGGAAGCACAAATGTATTGGGCAGACAAAATAGGTGGTGTGATCAATTACCCAACACCAATCGCAGCACACCTGTTAATTGTGTGCGCCAAACATTGACTGTTTTTATATTTTCATTCTAGCTTTTCCTCATGTAAAAGTGCCAGAACTTTCAAATGGATATGAAACTATAGAGGACAATATCTGACTCAAAGTCTTAGGAATGAATTACTGGGTGAGGTGAGTACGGTACACACGCAGTGCCACACGTTTACATGCTAACTGCTCTGATAGGACTGATATATGGCTGTGTTTGGAATAAAGGAAATGTAAGATTACAGATTTTTTTTTATGTTCTACGTAATTTCCCTTTTGTTTTATACTGTGCTAAATAAAATAAAATAAAATAAAATCAAACTGTTCAAATCCTCCTGGTGGTATGGGGCTTGAGTCTATTTAAATAATATTGTCATGATTTCAAATATTTTTTTTATGCCATACGTAAAGCACTCTGAATAGCCTTTATGACATGTTCTATACAAATAAACTTCGTCTCAACATTCCATAAGCTATATTATCGTCCTCAACCACATCTCGCCGGTCATACGTTCATTACTGTTCATCAGTATTCCGTGTTCATTCACACTCTCTTCACACAGGGAACAGCGTGGATGTGCATGAGCCTGAGTAGCTCTAAACCTCCGCTCCACCCACGTAATGTGATTCATTACGCTGCTTGTTTGCTGTACTTTGCATCATTATCTAAAATACTTTCTTGTTGCCCCCCACAGCCATCATGACACTCATGGCCTCTCAGCTGCAGAGCGAGGATGCACACAAGCACACACATCGGCCTACTCAGGCTACAGCACATCAGGCTACTTGCTACAGTACATACAGTATAGACGCCTCCTGTGGTATACAGTGTTAATTTCGTAGACTACATTTTCTTTTTTTTTCCACTGAAAAAAACTAAATAAAAAAAAAGTTATGATCACAAAAACTATGACTACATATGAGGTCGACTAATAAAAAACTAGATTAAGTAGAAAAGATTTGGCTGTGGGACATGCGTGGGTGTCACACTCCGAAAATGGCCGATCTACTGCGGCGCGTTGTGAGCTTGTAGATCGATTCGTTTCGGCACGCAGCTAAGTATAAAACAGGCATTACGATGCAATGCCCGCAAAAAATAAATGATAAATTGTCGACTGTAGATTTAGTTGACTAAATCTATACTAAAACATTTCCAATGACGAAAATAAGACTAAAGCTAAATGGAATTTTATTCAAAGGACTAACTCAAACTAAATCTAAATTTGCTGTCAACAACACTGGTTACATATTGGAAGATTGACTACTACACTACAACTCCCTCCTTGCTGGTCTGTCGACATGCTCACTTAAATCCCATCCAGAATTGCGTCTCCTCCTTCTGTTATAACTGTGGTCATAATTTGTGTTAATGTGCTTTACTTTATTAGACTGAATGTGACAGGTGTGTCTGCGTTTGCATTAAATTGGTCTGTACGAGGTGATTAGCTTTGGGCAGTGATTCACTGCTTCATGAGGAAGTCAGTGTATAAAGAAAGAGCCAGGAAAGTGGTGTTGCGCATCTCCCATCTCTCCCAAAGTCTTAACCTGCCTTTAATTAACAGTTATTTTGTGAACTTCTTTTGGAGGTATAGTACAACTGCAAGTTCTTATTTTATCAGAATTATGTTAGTTAGGGAGGGACGTTCATGTAACTTGGTTTATTTGTTTACGACGTGATGCTAATTCAGTTACCAATTCAATCTTTTTTGGTTTGTTATGTCGGCTTTTGGTCCACCCTGAAGTCAAGTCAAGCGCTATTTACTTTAATCTAATTTAGTAAATAAACCCATTTTCTTTATATTGAGCTAATTTGTCTTTGTCGCTGCTTGGGATGTGGGGAAGATGGGGCTTATTCTTGTTGTCTTGGACAGTCCTAAACTAGGCCATAACACAGTAACATGCCACTCCTGGGTCCCTTCACATGCTTCCAGTTGCTGCCTGCGTCATTTCAATACACTGGTGATGATGACCTACAAAGAAATCAAGGGCCCTTACCTTCAGGACACGATCCAACTCTACACATTTAGATCAGCTATAACACTGTTCCTCTCTTCACTACGACACCCTGGCCAACGCTACAAGCATCCTACATTTTTCTATCCTGGCTCCCAAGCTAGTGGATTGACCTCCCGCCCTCTGTCAGGACTGCAGACTCTCTCCTTTTTTCCACCACAGTCTGAAAACTCACCTTTTCAGACTCTATCTCACCCATACGGTAGCATGCCTCATTCCATATTTCACTTCTTGTAGCCCATTTTCAATTAGAGAATAGTACTATTCAGATGTAATGTATGTTGGTTACACTAATACATTCCTGAGGTTTATGCCCTACTCCTACTGTATGTGTACTTCTATGTGGATCAGCCAATGCGTTGATTATGTCTTGTATTATGTGTATTACGGTATGTTCCTTATGTCTTATCTCATGTACAAACATGCTGAGATGTACTGTAGACTTACCAATATGTTTTTGCACTTTTGCACATTAAACTCATGAACATAGCCTACTGCTGGTTTTGTGTATAGATATCTTGATTTTGTTGTGATTTTTCCCTCCCTTTCCCCCTCCTTTTCCTTTTTCTTCTTTTCTGAAGAGCTTGGGCAAAAAAAATCAATTTCTTTACACCTTGACTGGACGGATGGATGGATGGACGGATACAAAGATCTGAGGGCCATAAATATGAACAAATGTTGACGGGCCACCTCGCCCCTCGGCACAACATGCCGGTTCTTTTGGCCTTGGTGCTTCTGGAAACAGGGACGGTGTAACATGGTGTGTTATCGCATCCCACTGGGGGGTGTAGAGTCAATAGAAGTCTATATCTCTGCTCTTGGAGAATGGAGTGCTTCTTCAAGCGTATGAAGCAAGCCATGTAGGTTATGAATGTTTGCTCTTATCCCCCCAAGAGGATCTTTCTACATGCATGTGTGTGTGTGTGTGTGTGTGTGTGTGTGTGTGTGTGTGTGTGTGTGTGTGTGTGTGTGTATGTATGTGTGTGTGTGTGTGTGTGTGTGTGTGTGTGTGTGTGTGTGTGTGTGTGTGTGTGCCCCCAAAGACGATCTTTCTATGTGCATATGTGGCGTGTGTGCATGCGTATGGGAGAATGCATGTGTTCAGTAGACCTCTCCCCCAAGGTGCTGTTTTATTTTCTAAAGTGTAGCCTACTCCACATAAATGGTTTCACTTAAGTGAGGTTGCCAGGACACAAGCGCTCAAATAGAATGTGTGTGTGTGTGTGTGTGTGTGTGTGTGTGTGTGTGTGTGTGTGTGTGTGTGTGTGTGTGTATGTGTGTGTGTGTTGTATACACAGCTTTTTAAGAATCTGTATCAAGTGTCAGTGACCTTTACCGATGTTGGCATCAGATGATCCAAATCTAAATGGGTACACTACTCTACTTTTGAGCTAAGATTTAAGAGCCAAGCCGACATAATCCAGACATGTTTTACCAATAGCATGTATGCGTGCTTACGTGTGTGTTGGTCCTGGCTGGATGTGGTGTTGGTGGTAATGAACAGTGTTGTAACCAACGCCCTTACATCGCGTTACGTTACATAACGAAACTACAATTTGCAATAATTTGTAACCTAACGCTTTACATTTCCCATTCCATAACGGCGATATAATTACTGTGCGTGTGTTAACCACATTATGGCGTCATTATGTCAATTTATTTAAACAGGCGTCTCTGTGCTCCTGACTGCAGTGCAGAGAGAGCGCTGAGGGGCGCGTTCGGAAATACCGCACCGGAGCGCACTCTCCTATTAGTTTGCATTGCACAGTGTGCTCAGTGCGCTATTTCCGAACGCGCCCTCTGTGTTGACAGTTTCGTTTGTGCAGTCATACTAGCCTCTGAGCCCACATGGCTTGATTGGCTTTACACCCTAACATGATAAAAGCACGTCGCAGAAGAGGTCATTGATTGGCTAACGTTAGAGATGCGCCGATCGATCGGCCACCGATCATGATCGGCCGATCATGCCTGTATCGGATCGGATCAGATTCTCAAAATAAATCAAAATTGCCGATCAAAATGCCCGATCAAAACAGACAGTGGGACAGTGGCAAGTCTCCTTTAAGGGGGCGCCTGTTTTTGCAGCTCCGGTCGCTGTTGAGAGCTTGGGAAAAAATAAGAAATAAGTTACAGGTGGAGATGAAGTGAAGTTGGATTAGCTTGAAGCTAACATCACAACCACTGGCTGGTGACTGTTTTTAGCCACAGCAACATAGCAGTAGCCTGCCCAGTGCTCCTCCTCCTCCCCGGAGAAGTGTGTGGGAGCCCTGGAGCACGGCCCCGCCCTGCACCCTCCGGCTCGCAGCCTCGCACTGAATGAGAAGAGCAGCCGGGCGATTCCCCGTCATTTGCATTTTGAACGGATCGTTCACGGAAGTGACTGGATCGGTTTCGTTCACCAAAAAGAACTAGTTCTTTTGATTCGCATCGCGTCCTGCCTGTTTCTGCAGCGCAGTTCGCTACGCGTTGAGAGCTTGTAGATCTGTCTATTTTTGCAGTGCTGGTGTCGGGGTTCGTTCACGTTGTCAATAAAAAAATTACTTAGATTAAAGGCGGAGATGAAGTTCAATCAGTGGGTTGAATCAGTAGCTACACGCTAATCTAAGCACTAAGCTAACGATCAGCGAGCCTATACAGTATACAAGTGCTAACACTAGCAGCCTGCTTTTTATTTTAGTCTGTACAGTGAAATGTTCAGTTGTCTGTGTCCGTGCACTGAACATGTACGGTATGTTATTATTATTATTATATTTTTGTATTTGATGAAAGAAGAAAGCTACAGTTTACTCTCCAAGTTGTCTCTAAGACAGTGTTTCCCAAACCTTTTCACGTCAAGGACACCCAAATTGACACTGATCACCAGCCCACTGACCCCCATTTGAAAAGATATGCCAGGGACCCCCATAAGAAGATTGTAGCAGTGATTCTCAAATGTCTCCACCAGTTTAATTTCAAGGACCCCCAGTTTGACTACGAACCCCCATTTAATGCCACTTCTATCTCTGAGACCCCAAATTATATTGTAAAATGTTAACCCTGACGGGTCCATTTGGTTCCAAACTATCCTTTTAGCTGGGGACCCCCTGGAACTCCCTCAAGGACCCCTGGGGGTCCACGGACCCCACTTTGGGAACCACTGCATTTTGAGTCTCTACAGTTTACTCTGTAACCTCCAAGTTGTCTCTAAGAGAGTCTAGAGTGAAATATTGCACGTTGCCTCAGCTTGCAAAAAAACGTTCTCATCTCCTAATTTTTATACTTACAATGTCAATGATGTGTAAGAATAGTACAGTAGAAACTACAGTAAGTATATATGCTACACAATGGAAAAAAATATGGATTTCACGACGCTGTGATCGGTCGGTATCGGCAATATCGGTATCGGCCTGTACTGTTTCCAGTGATCGGTGATCGGTGATCGGCCCCAAAAAACCTGATCGGAGCATCTCTAGCTAACGTAGGGCCAGATTTCAGGGTAAGCCAATCAGAGACAGTCTACAGGGTGGGCGGGCTTACTGGCTGTGGTAAACAGTAACACATTCAGTCACACACAAAGTTTGTTTCCGGAGTCCCTGCAGCGAGCACTGACTGACTGACTGACTGTACTGTCTGTAGCACAACCCAATACAAAAAAACTGTACAACTGTGAGTGGACGACCAATAAAGCATTATACTTGTTTACAAGAGCGTCCAACTTGTTCAATTCATCATAAGATTTAGAGACATACAAATATAGACTTATATATAGCCAGCCAAAAAACAGGAACTCATCATCATAAAGGAGGTAAAAAGGGGAAAGCAAGTAGTATAGTGTACACTTCTATTTGTATAAAAATTTGTGGTTTAATTTTTTGCACTAGGCTTACTAACATGTAAATGTTGGATGACACACAGCCACTCGACTTAACATACCAAGTGAACAATTGCAGCATTCGAGGCTACGCCCCAGCACTATTATTAATATTTATGTTGCATATTTGCATCTCGTTAGTCATAGCCTATTCATACTGTTGTAGTAGGCTAGCTATTCATTCAGTTTCTCAAAAGAAACGTGTCAGCTCAGCTGAGCTCCCGATCGACGATATTCGTTGTGTGTGTGTGTGTGTGTGTGTGTGTGTGTGCGTGCGTGCTGGGGGGTGGGGGGGCGTGACCGTGAACCGACTCATTGCAAGACGTGAGCGATCCGCTTCACGCACACGGCAATGAATCGGCTCTTATGAACGAGTCGCTCGTGACCGACACATCACTAACTCACAAACCGTTGTAACGCATACACACTAGACACTACACAGACAGAAATCGCCGGGTGAACGAAATTTATAATACAGTACCACACGCTAAAATGGCAAATGCGGATCATGACAGCGAGATCGGTTGCTTTGGAGGTTGGAAATATAAACACTAGTTTGAGTTCTTGCGGGTCAAGGACGACGACAAAAACGAAAATTGTGTAATGTAAATTGTGTGGCGGACATAAAACATTGTCCTCAGCCAAAAAGAGCAATGCAAACCTCCTGAAACATCTCAATGCAGTCCATGAGGCTACGAAACTTGTGGCCAAAGAAGACCCGAAATCTGATGGACCAACACCACCAAAACAGACAAAGATTGATTTTAATTTTAAATCGCCACAGCCTGTCAAAATTCCTGTTTTATTGTTCCACTACATTTCATAATGTGAGGAGGGAGTTGTCTTTTCTCTTACTGTGCGACAGAACAAAAAACCTTCTTTTAAATCGTTTTTATATTATTATTTTTTAAAGTAAAGTAAAGTAGTTACTTTCATAATTTAATGTAATGTAAAGTAAAGTAACAAATTACTTTTTTAGATAAGTAACGATAACTATAATTCCTTACTTTTTAAAAGTAACTTCCCCAACACTGGTAATGAATGTGAGAAGCTCATGGCTGCAACTCAGAGATGGCTGTCTGAATGAGATAGAGGAGCCCAGCTGTTCACACGTTTGCTTTAATTGGCAGAGGGATTACAATGGCCTTCTGGGGAGTTTAGGAATTATTGTCCATCATTTTCCTCTCCTCGCAGGTTTATTGTCCAGAGAAATTAGATTTTCATTGTCCACTGAGCAAACTTGATTATGACCACTGGTTGGGACAGTGGTGCAGGTACGTCGAGTTCGGAACAGCTACATAATGGTGGTGCTCAAACACGCACGCACGCACGCACGCACGCCCACACACACACACACACACACACACACACACACACACACACACACACACACACACACACACACACACACACACACACACACACACACACACACACACACACACACACACACACACACACACACACACACACACACACACACACGCGCGCGCAATGGGATAATATTTTATGGGGTGGGTAGATCTTGTTGAGCTGGTCAGTTTAAAGGAGCATTCAGTGATTTGGGTCATTTGGTCCGCCCCGGTAACAAGATGTGCCGCACACATACACGGCACGCACTACAGTGATGGGACACGCGACAGGCCAACAGCACACACACCAAGGCCCGCCCCTGCTCAATCCTGATTGGCGGAAAAAAGAAGTGATATTTGAATTAAGTGAAATCACTGAATATACCTTTAAAAGTAGTTCTCGAGTCAAAAAAGTGTGCAGGGCACCCCTTGGTTTAAGTGGTTAAAAACCTCTATGCGTGCATAAGATATGAGAGGATTTGTCCGGAGAGCTATAGCTAGATCTTTTCATGGAGAGTTAAAGAGAGAAACCTGGCGATTCAGTGCCGTGCCGGTGCCAGTGTGTAGGCCAGGTGTTCACATGTTAGCCACGGGGACTTTAGTGGGTAATCAGTATATTGTCTCTGTGATATATCCATATTCCGTAATGATGCGCAGCAAACCATGATTAAGAGACAAGTTTATGAGATTGCTATGGGTTTCTTAATGTGATTGGTGTGCCCTTTATTGTAGGCTGCCCGTGCACGTCTGGAGTCACCCACCATGATGAAGGATGAATGATTATGCTTTTAGCCGTCATAAAAACTAAAACTCATTCCATAAACGTTCAGGTAATTTGTGATGCCAGGCTACATCTCTCCCAAACTTGGTATAGGCTGGTGGCATATGGGAGACACACGTATGAGTCCTTCATTTGTCAAAGCAGCACCGTATGGACGTCTCCAAGAGGACACACTGCAGGGAGTCATGTCCTTGGTAAGACTGTGTTCCTTTTACATTCAAACAGTATTTGAATTACCTATGGTGCACTTTGGTCCCCAAACTTAAAAGAAATCACACCTGTGTGAAGTGAGTGTTGCAACTCCGTGTGTGTGTGTGTGTGTGTGTGTGTGTGTGTGTGTGTGTGTGGGGGGGGGGGGGGGGGGGGGGGTGGGTCGCACCTGTGGGTCGCACCCTGGGTGCGACCCACAGGAACGCACCCAGGGTGCCGGCCCGATTCCGGCGAGCCACCACACGTCCGAAACGGTTGAGAAATGACAGAGTTACCGTGTGGGGGTCCCTCTACTGTACTGTACTGTACTGTACTGTACTGTCACTGTACTGGCACACCCGAAAACACCAGTTAATATGTGCGTGTGTGTTATGGTTGCGCACAGGTGGTGAAAAACAACCATCCTGTTTTGGTGCTCAGACGCACCCAGCCACCCACCCACACACATGGGATGGGTGCACCACTCATAAAAGGTCTCCTGTACCCCTGTATCCCTGTAAGCTACATCATAGCTTACAGGGATGCAAAACTTCTCTTGTTTTATAGCTTTCCTAGGCTGGCTCCCATCCATCCACCTTTGAAGAGGCAGATAACAAATTCCCAAGGACAATGAATGGAGAATTTTACGTAATAGTGTAAAATTTACATAGTCAAATTACGTCAAAGTATACGTCATAGTTATAAAAACAAACATTGCGTAACACAAACATTGATGACAAAGGTGAGGACGCAAATTGTGATTTCCCGGAAAGAGATCATGTAGGCCATGATAATGTACGATGATAAGAGCACCCCCCACTTCTCATGGGTGTGATTCTTTCTTAGCACTTACAGGATGTAAGTGGCTCTGGATAAGATTGTCTGTACGTGCCTAAATTGAAATTGATAATGCGTTACATTATTTTTTTATTACAGATATATTCTGCTGGTTTAATAATGTAATGTAAATGTAATAAACAGACAGAATATTAGCCATGCATCCCTGTTCGCTTCACTCTTAGTAGTTTAGAGCAAAAATAAATAAAGCATTTATCTTTTTTTTAATAATACGACATCTCAAATTGCCTGGCAGTGCATTTTCCCCCCTGCTGTATTAAAGTATACAGTAGGACCTGAGTCCCCTGTTCGCCATCTGCCTTATTGAATCAGTGATATTAACCTCCTGGACCCTAGCATCCCTATTCTGGGGAAACATTCACTCTACAAGATCTGATTGTAGAAGATAATTAGCTTAAGAAAAGTGTGTATTTTATGATCTCTGGATCCCCTTGAAAACGAGATGATTCATCTCAAGGGGCTATTCCTAATAAAGAATTTTCATATATATATATAGTGTAACCCATGGGAATATGGTCAACTAAGTATAGACCATGCAGGGTTTGAGTCATTAAAAACAAACAGCCCCAAAACGCAGACTAAATTAATCTTTTTATGTTTCTTTCATAAAAGAATGCCCTATTTTATACTTATTATATACTGTACGAGTGTACGCGCCACACAAAATGACGACGCCAGGCCCAGGAAATGAATCCCAATGCCAATCCCAATTAAGCGTCGTACGAAGCCAACTCGAGTCGTGACAAATCATGACAACAAACACAATATTTTGGACCAAACAAATAAAAACAACAAAAAATTTTGTAACCTGCCGATCTTTTCTACTTTCTAATTCTTTGTTCGGCACAAAACATTGTGTTTATTGTCATGATTTGTCACGACAAGAGTTGGCTCTGTCCGCGGCGTAAACGTCTTTAAATAAATACTTCCTGAAAAGTCTATGAGGAAAAGGAACGGGGATTTATTTTCCGGGTCTCTCGAGGGGGCGGGACTGCGACGCTCTATTGACACGATTCTTTGAGGGGCGCTAGACCCTAAATAATAACTTGGATTCATTAGAACACAAGCTATTGTTTCCATAGTTTGAAAAGTAACGGTTTTGGACATACTGTACACGACAAGCTTTCAGCCCGACAGCGACGATGATATACATTCATACATTATTGTCTCATCTACAAATATTGTACTTAAAACCCATTTTGGTGTTAGCATTACGTTATGCTTTGGCTATTGAAAAATAGCAGATCTACAAGCTCATAGCGCGCCACTGAGTGGCGCGCTACGAGCTTGTAGGTCTGCTATTTTTGAAAAATCAAAGAACGACTGACATAGAAACATAGCTTTTTCAGAAAACGGTCAGGATGTAGAAGACATTATGGGTTCAATTTGGCGACAATTGACAACCCACAGCCCCACAGCAAAGATCTCCAGTGAAATAACAGCGAGGGAACATGTGACACATGCAGAAGCCTTGACATCTGGCAACAGAAAATGAATACAACACAACAACATGGTGTCGTTAGGCGCTCTAGACGCCAGGCAAACATGATGTACGCTGACCCGACAGACGAGGGGCTGAAGCCATGCAACAGCCTCTGCCCTCATTATGTATAGAGCTGTCAGAGGAGGAGAGGGCAGCTCAGCTGCAGACAATATTAGGCTCGCTAATGTACGGCAGTACCAACTCAGTGGCCTTGTGGTTAGAGTGTCCGCCCTGAGACTGGGAGGTCGGGGTTCAATCCCCGGCCGGGTCATACCAAAGACTCTAAAGATGGGACCCAGTGCCTCCCTGCTTGACACTCAGCATCAAGGGTTGGATTGGGGGTAAGTCCCTGCGACATACTAGCGTCATGTCCAGGGGGTGTACTTGTACATCAAGCTGCCTCACACTACAGAAACAGGACATAGGCTCCTGCCCTATGGGCCTCATGGCTCGGCAAGGCTACTTACTTACTAATGTACGGCAGTACAGTACAGCACAGCAGAAACAGCAGCAGGATGTCACTACTATG
This sequence comes from Protomyctophum parallelum, assembly GCF_964188405.1. Classification (NCBI taxonomy): domain Eukaryota; kingdom Metazoa; phylum Chordata; class Actinopteri; order Myctophiformes; family Myctophidae; genus Protomyctophum; species Protomyctophum parallelum. Next base: position 24,328,562 of record NC_139708.1, on the reverse strand, counting down.
TTATAGCAGAAACAGCAGAGGGAGTTTCTTTCTGTGGCCAACTGCCCATCGACCGATTCAAACTTCCACCTACACATATTCTCCAATATACCCATGTTTGTTTGTTTGGTTTTTGAGCAGTGCCTATAACCGCTCCAATGACTGGTCTTTATGTCTGTCTGTCTGTTTGGAGTACGGACAGCTGCATTAATGCTGGAAATTAACCAGCACTGATCTACTTTTTTTACAGGCATCTGGAATCTGCACATGAATATCTTCAACAGAAGCTTTGCACAAGATTTGCACTCCATCACCTTGCCTCAATGACATTTTTAAGGGTGCTGCAGCTCTCACTGGTGAACTAATTAAATCTTAAAAAGATAAGAGCACCCCTCACTTCTCATGGGTGTGATTTTTTCTTAGCACTTACAGGATGTAAGTGGCTCTGGATAAGATCGTCTGTACGTTTAATAATGTAATGTAATAAACACACAGAATGTTAGCCATGCAACAGTGTTCGCTTCACTCTTAAAAAAAACTGTAAAGCATTAATGAAGCATTTATCATTTTTTAATAATACGACATCTCAAATTGCCTGGCAGTGCAATTTTCCCCCCAGTTCACACCTGCTGAATTAAAGTATACAGTAGTACAGCTGCATTAATGCTGGCAACCAGCACTGATCTACTTTTTTTTTTACAGTCATGAATATCTTTAACGGAATGTCAAAACAAGCTTTGCACTCCATCACCTTGCCTCAATGACATTTTTAAGGGTGCTACTGTAGAAGTGCTGCAGCTCTCACTGGTGAACTAATTAAATCTTAAAAAGATAATATATATATAGTAAACCAAATCTGTAGAGAGAAAAAAAGCTCTCTGGGACCAAATTAAACAAACCATTGTTAGATATGATAATAAGATGTTCTTGCATTCCGCCTCCAGATAATCAAGAAAGTACAGTCAACGCACGGGCGGGCACGCACGCACACACGCACACGAACACGCACACACACTCAGTACGATCAGCTATACGGATACATGACCTTGACAGAGAAGTACTGTAGGAGGGAGATGAACGAAAGTCACGTACGTCTTATGATATATTGTTTCCTTTACACTTCTTTTCCTACACCAATCGTCCATCAGCTCCATGGAGCTTAATCCTTTTTGCCCAAAGGAGCATGAGCTTCAGGTTAAGCACGACTTGTCTCCCTGTGTCTGATTTATGGGGTCACTGAGTGAGGGGAAAAGGCAGAGACGTGGTCCGGTTATATCTATGACAGTAAATTATGAACGCAAGACGCACTGAGCTGTCATTCTCCTTTGTCACTGAAACTCAAAGTGATGAAACAAAGAAATGAGCGGACAAAATATGTTGTGCATGCGTCACACACTGCACATTGTATTGTAACCATGCAACGAAGAAAGCCTCTTGAATAAACCTCCCTAAAATTAGGCACGACAGTCACGTCTTCTCCCGGGTCCCTATAGTGCTTGACTGGTTTACAGAGTGCATATAGTCAGGGCATAATATTATCAGAAAAATGTGTTGTGAAGGTGTCTAGTGACACATCTCACATAGATTGAAAAGGTGTTTCACTAGGCTGGGGAATCTGTGACAGCTGCTAAAAGTTGGGGCACCATTAAACACTTTCCCTGCGGAACCCGACTTTCCCGACCTAATTGATAAAGATCACTTTCCCTGCTGAACATGCTAAACACGACTTTTGTTTTATTTGTTTCATTTGACGTTTTTCATAACTTTTAAGACATACATTGTTTCCCACCTCGGACACAACGTGATACGTCACACGTTTGGATCACGTGACTGGAGGAAAACCCCCTAAAACAAATTCTCAGGGCTTCTGGGAAATCGAGGCTCAATGCATTCCAACGGTGAAACATGGCAGCCTTCGTGTCGCTTCTTTGTTTTGGAAGGCGGATTTGGAATATGTCTCGAAATTATGAGAAACTAACGCGCGATTTTAACGTGGACGATCGCGGAAGGAAGCCACGTTGACTGCCGGTGAAAATAACGGCGCTGTATTAATAACTATATTATGCAAGAAAGATTTTCAAATTTTCAAAGTTTTTCATGATTCTGAATCCAGTGCAAGCATTTGTTTTGCACGAAAAACACTCATTGGGCTAAAAACATCCCCAAAAAGACTATACAGCATGTCACTGGTTCGAATCCCGATCCCCAAGACCGTTGCTACGTGTTACTCCCATCTCTCTCCCCATTTCCTGTCAGTCTAAAGTCGTATCAATAAAGGCATAAAAAGCACAAAACCTACAGTACAGACAGAGCGCTGCGCAGTGAACGTCATCCACTTTCAATCATTTGAAGGGTTATACGAGCGGCTCCGCCGTCTTTGGACTAACCTACATTTTTACTGAGATCTGATTGGCTCACGTGAAGTTTCATGTAAATCGGACTCACACAGGCGTTGAATTTTGACCTTTAACACTTTCATCGCCATCTAGTGTTCATGTGATGTTAGCCAGCCAATATCTGTGTATTTGCGCCAACTACTTCTGGATGACACAGCCCAACACAGCGAGAGGAGGAGCAAAAAAGTTGTATGAGCAGAAGCCGACATGTCTTATAGCTTTCGCCAGAAATGGTAATATGCAAAGAAACTACAATGAGTGGATCCTTATGGGGTGCGCGCGCATTAATCATCATGCTGGTAAAAATGCTTGGAACCTTATAACCCTCTATATGGCGGGTATGGTGATCTGAGGGGTAAAATCTTAACTGGCAGTCATCAAGTCATCAAGCTGATTGGGGTCATACTAGTGCAAGTAATGTATAGTGTATACTGTACCAATCAATGGTGAAAAATCCATGATTGGTACGATTTACGAGAAGAATTTGATAAACCATGCAGCACACAAACAAAAATGGTTTCAGCGCTTCAGGCTTGAACCTCTAATTAATCATTCATCCCACTATCCGATGAATGAAATGAAATTACTGAGAGCCACAAATGATCCTGCTGCAGAGGCACTCATCGGGGCTGCCTGTGTCTATACGTTTGAATGAATTAACGAGCCAGGAAAGAAGTTGTTCTGTTCAGACAGCACAAAAGCGTCTCATGTATAATTGATGAGAGAGTCAGAGTCAGTGTCAGGAGTCTCATTTGGATGGATTGGATGATTTGACCAGACAGAGTGTCAGGACCAACATACGGCAACCACAGACAACAGAGAATAGAAGCTCCAATTTCACTGCCCCTGCCACAATTACAATTCAACTGCAGCATTCTAATGTTTTCACTATGTCAGAGCTTACATGGGAGAGTCTGGCCTCACAAAAGCACAACTCTGGTAGTCTGAAGTAAATCTCCTTTAGTTGTGGGAACGTCAAACACCACAATGCCTGGATCAGCTGGCTTGATGAAGATAGCCTTGGCAAGGGGGCCTGAGGCTACAAGAGGGCCCACAGAAAGAAGAGCAAAAGTAACAGCTTTATTAGGGGGGGGGAATAACAAAAACAAGTAAGAAAGAGATAAAAACAATGAAACACTAAAAACAAGGTCAACTCAGAAAGGCAATTGTGAACAGATGGGTTTTCAGGGCGGTTTTGAAGGTAGGGGGGTAGGGGGCATCTCTGATGCGTTTGGGGAGTGCATTCCAGAGCAGCTGTATACAGATAAGGCCCTGTCGTCCTTTCTGCACTTGGCACAAAAAGTTAAACTTTTGTGCTACTGTTGACTGACTAAGCACCACAAGAACGAAGCCTCATCCACGGCTCCACCCAGGGCTGGACTGGCCACAGGACGTACCGGGCATATTCCCGGTGGGCCGAGACCGTAGGGGGCTGCCATGATAAAAAATATTATTTTCTTTTTGGACAGGCAGGCAGGCCAATAGGCGGCAGGTCACCAGGAAAGGTCCGGGCGTGCTGCCATTCTGCCAGTGCCATCATGATAATTTCACTGTACCTGTATCAGTGAGTGACAAATAAACACTCTACAAAGGGTTGTGTAGTTGTTTTTGGTTTGTATCATTTATGTTGTTCTGTAAAAGTGGTGTTATTAGGGCTTGTTTGTTTGTGTGTGCCTCGACGGAGCGGGGGGTAGTTTCTGCTATCTGCGCGCTGGTTGTGGTGGGCCGGTCTGGGCCAAATTAACGCGAAAATGACCGGGCCGAATTTTTGTCCCAGTCCAGCCCTGGCTCCACCTCTGATTTTCATTTCCATTTCCTTAGTAAATGACAGCAACAACGTCAACAGACTGACTTCAAACTTGGAAAGTATATTGCCGAGTACCCAAGAGAGTGCAGTGCCAAGTGGGAAATCATTTGGCTCAGTGGCATATCGCTGTATATCTGTCTGTCTGTTCTTTTGGTAAAGAATTACTTTATTGAATAAACGACAACGTTTCGATCTTAGTAGATCTTCGTCAGGTCAGTATGTACGAAGTACGTAGATCTACTAAGATCGAAACGTTGTCGTTTATTCAATAAAGTAATTATTTAGCAAAATAATGGTGTGCGGGCCCTATACCTCCTTACATGATTGCCTTATTGGCCCTGCACCCACTGTCGAGGTGCGTGTAAATGGGTATGCTCTATCTGTCTGTCTGTCCCATAGAGTTATAATAAATCTAGAGAACGGACGCCCCCACACCCTATTCTTTCGCACTTTGGCAGCAAATTTCTGTTGCAAGCCAGACCCTTTGTTTTAAATGCCCCCCCCCCCCCCCCCCCCCCCCACCGTGTGCGTGCGCTCGCGATGCTAATTGCCCCTGTCAAAATGTGAATCCACGATACGCACCTGACAACATCCGCCACAAGATTAAAGGATATATTGTTTAAAGGTTTACATAGTAACAGAGTGAAGGATATACTTTGAAGTACATTGATCCCCCCTGGGTAATACATCTCTGCAAATCGTCTGACTTAGGTTGATAAGACAGATGAGTTAGCTCAACAGAAATGTTCCTGCTGTATACAGTAGTAGTGGTCCAAAATAAAATGTAACAGAGTGAAGGATATACTTTGAAGTACATTGATCCCCCCTGGGTAAATACATCTCTACAAATCAAGTCTGACTTAGGCTGATAAGACAGATGAGTTAGCTCAACAGAAATGCACCTGCTGTACAGTAGTAGTTGTCCAAAATAATGTCCTGTTCAGTCCACCCAGGCCAGTATACAGTACATGGAGCATGAGAGACCAAGCACTCATCATGGCCATCAGAAAATTAAACCGCAGTATTAATGGAGATCTACGTTTTGTTCTTCCTTTATCTGTATTACAGATCTGCCTCTCGCTGCTCCAAGAAAGATAGCTGCGGTCCATCCATCAAAGGAACGTCACAGCCCCAGAACAAGGAAGACTGCAATGATGACCATATGGTGGCTAATTTCTGGTTTAAAACACAGTACAGAGTCAGACTGTACACACATTCATTTCTCTGACTCATGGGCACAATTTAGAGAATCTCACTTGAAGGCTATAACTCTGGCAATTTATATCGTTCTTTTAGAGCCAAATAATATTCTAATTGCCTTTGGCTTTCAGTGTAATTGTGCCAAACGTTCTGCAAAAGACTAGCTCCAAAAACTACACTCAGGAAAATGATATAGGGTCCTTGAGAACAAGCAATGCCTGCCAAATCAGAGTCTTATTCCCCCAAGGTGTCAAACCGCTTTCATTCAAGAAGTGCTCCTAGTCCTAGACACATTCTGAGAGCTGTCCTCACTCACTCCTGTAGCCACATGCATCTGTTTACAACTGTAAAGTCTATGGTCACTTCGTAGTGGTCTGAGTGTAAATACTTGATACATGACTCTGAATTTATATTCAATTCAATACATTTTTTATCAAAGTGTCAAGTCACAACAAGTTGTCTCAAGACACTCGATCTACATGTAGGCTACAGCAGAAGCCCTGAGCAAGCAATATTTGCGACAGTGGCAACAATATAAAACTCCCCATTAACTGGAAGAAACGTCAGGCAGACCCAGGCTCTAGGGTGGGCGTGCATCTGCCTCGACCAAGGAAAGACAGAGATACTGTAAACGTATTTTCTTAAGAGTGATAACATTATTTTGTCACACATTGAAAGATTGTTTTGTGTAACCAGGGCCATAAACGCTTCACATTATGAGGGATGTATACCCTACTTAACAAAACTATACTAAAGGACTTCTACATTGTCCGCCCCAAATTAGCATTTTGACTCTCTGCTTAATTAATTAGTAATGCCCACAAGCTACTGACATGACAGCCTTACTCAGTAACAAATCAGTCTGTTAACTCCACCCTAATACACAGTGAAGGTCATATTTAACAAGCCACTAAGTGACTATCAAAACATGAACTGTATAATGTGTACGAACCCAGGGGGGGGGGGGGGGGTCCCAGCTGGTCCCTCTCGGGCAGAGACGATGTACTTAGTCTCCGAGCCATTTCTGACCGGAGAGATATGTGCCCGCTAGAGGCTACTGATGACGTATTGAAGTGCTGCCACAGTGCAAATGTAAACACAACCTAACAGGACTACAACTCGAAAGTATTATGGAGATATCATAATCTTTGTCCAACTGCTTCCGGTTTATCGTTTCTGCTTGAGAGAGACCAGATCCAGGCAGGAGGAGGAGGGAACTGGTGAACTCAATACTGCCGCAATCTGGCGGAGTCAGGTTGGGGGGGGGGGGGGGGGGGGGATTCAGTACTTCACGCAAGTTAGACAAGCTTTAAGCTACTGTATATCAATGCAAAGGGCACATGCTGAGAGACTGCTTTTTCTATTAAAATAATCTGGACAAGTTAGACTTTTGATTTGGTCAAGTAGGCCTATATTAGTTTGTAATAGTTTTAGCAATTAAGGCCGCGTTGGTGGGAAGTTATAAATATTAAGAATAATTGATCATGCTTATTCACACTTTAATCATGTGAAACAATTCCTATAATGTTTTGCACATAAACACCTTCATTATGTAAATGCACAGCTCAGAACAAGCAGGTGATAACATGCATTGTACTGTAAATTATACAGTTGCTGATTAATATACAGTTGCTGATTAAACCCAAGCCCAGTATAAGAAAATAATTAAGCTGTTGTACGATGAAGTATAGAATAGGACTGAAGTGGTTAATGCTTTCACATACTCGATGACTCGATTAATCCTCATGCTGGGAAAAACGTAGGTGCTGCCTAGCAACCTGGACAGCACGAAAGGTTAGTTTTGAGCTTCGGATGCTTGGAATTGATATTATAAACCTTATAAACCGCCATATGGCGGGTATGGAGATCTGAGGGGTCTTAACCCGTCCTCTGGCAGTCATCAAGTCATCAAGCTGATTGGGGTCATACTAGTGCAAGTAATGCTGTATAGTGTATACTGTACCAATCAATGGTGAAAAATCCATGTCTCTACGATTTACGATTTCACAATCATTTGTAAAACCGCGGCAGGAGAAAAATGATAAACCATGCAGCACAAAAACAAAAATGGTTTCAGCGCTTCAGGCTTGAACCTCTAATTAATAATTCATCCCACTATCCGATGAATTAAATGAAATTACTGAGAGCCACAAATGATCCTGCTGCAGAGGCACTCATCAGGGCTGCCTGTGTCTATACGTTTGAATGAATTAACGAGCCAGGAAATAAGTTGTTCTGTTCAGACAGCACAAAAGCGTCTCATGTATAATTGATGAGAGAGTCAGAGTCAGTGGCAGGAGTCTCATTTGGATGGATTGGATGATTTGACCAGACAGAGTGTCAGGACCAACATACGGCAACCACAGACAACAGAGAATAGAAGCTCCAATTTCACTGCCCCTGCCACAATTACAATTCAACTGCAGCATTCTAATGTTTTCACTATGTCAGAGCTTACATGGGCGAGTCTGGCCTCACAAAAGCACAACTCTGGTAGTCGGAAGTAAATCTCCTTTAGACTACAACTCAAAATTATTATGTAGATATCATCATTTTTGTCCCGCTGCTTCCGGTTTATCGTTTCTGCTTGAGAGAGACCAGATCCAGGCAGGAGGAGGGAACTGGTGAACTCAATACTGCCACAATCTGGCGGTGTCAGGTTGGGGGGGGGGGGGGGGGATTCAGCAATTTAGACAAGCTTTTAGCTACTGTATATCAATGCAAAGGGCACATGCCGAGAGAGACTGCTTTTTCTATTAAAATAATCTTAAATTAGACTTTTGATTTGGTCAAGTAGGCCTATATTAGTTTGTCTGGAGCAATTAAGGCTGCCTTGGTGGGAAGTTATAAATATTATGAATAATTGATCATGCTTATATTCACACTTTAATCATGTGAAACAATTCCTATAATGTTTTGCACATAAACACCTTCATTATGTAAATGCATAGCACAGAACAAGCATGTGATACATGCATTGTACTGTAAATTATACAGTTGCTGTTTAATATACAGTTGCTGATTAAACCCAACCCCCTGGCCATTGGACCTAATGTGTACATTCTCAAGTTAAGAGTTTATGGCAGGCCTAACAAACGAATGTCATTTACTCCCCCATTTAGAAAATGCTGACTTGTGCAGTAATGCAACGCAGCCTCTGCCAAATACGTCCTGAGTCATAAAAGGAGCTTCCATTCAATCGCATCAACATGGAGAAAGATGAGGTAATTGTGAAGCTTTCAACAATTGTCTTTCAAAGAGGAAAACTGATGCCGATCGCTGCCTCCATAATGCAAACCTTGAAAACCACCCTCAAAACCCACCTCTTCAATATTGCTGGCAGCCAACTCCGTTTTTATTGATTTTTATTTCTTAGTGTTTTCCCCCCTAATAAAGTTCCTTTTACTTTTTGTTTCTCATGCCCCCCATGTACAGCATCTTTGGGTACTCAGAAAAGTGCTATATGATTATTATTATTATCCGGGTCGCAGGATCTATAATGGCATACCCAAAATAGTGATGCCATATGCTTTTAAGGAACATTAAGCATCATTGTCACAGGATCTAATCTAGTTGGCAATACAACCCATGCCCATCAGGTCACAGACATTACATTTTCATGAAAGCCAATTTGAGGAGAGTGAAATCCACCACCCTAACAGATTTCTCAGAAGGCTGGAAATGCTGGCTGCACAACAGTTTATAAATGTATATAAATACCTGAAAGAATTCAAGATATACAGTATACTATACTGTACATGCAACTGATAACACTTAAAAGCTCTATAGTGTTGTGTCTGCATTCTCTTCAATGATTTATGGCATTTTATACACAATACCATTTTTTATTTTCTCCCAATTTAGTCACACTACCCGTGTCATTGTTGACCCATACTTGTCAACACCCATGTTCTCTTACAGTATATTACATGCCAATGCATCCTTTGCCTGTTTCAGAATGTAAATCTTCTTACAAACATTCCTTATGTAACTGCCACTGTATGCCTAACTCCAACTGATATTTATGCCTCGTCATACCGTTATTATTATTATTGGTTGCCAGAAAAGCTATTGATTTTGTTTGGGGAACTTTTCCGTGCGAGTGGGCAAGTACACTGTACAGCCTTTGGAGAAAAGAAAAAAAAATGTTCATGTATATTAAAAGTCTATGTCTAATACTGTAGGTCAGGGAAGGAGGATGATGAAGAAGAAAAAACTAAAGAAATACAACAAAAAAAGCAATGAACAATATCCTCCAATTTGCAACACAGCCAGTTTGCCTGCCATTTTTCACTGCAAGCTTTTTATTAGAGCACAGCACATAGAGCCCGAACTTTCCTCGTTAGAACTTTCCTTGTTAGAACTGTTCAATTTCCAACCAGCTTTCCTGTTTCATTACACCGACTCCATGCTGTGCTCAACACGTTCACAGGCAGAGGTTGTGAGCAGCTGAAAGGGAGCTGATACAGTGGGTCCTTAATGACTGGGGCTGACCGGAGCTGTGTGGATGCTGGCTCTATCTATCTCACCTGCATGGGTCACAGAACAACCTCAGAGGCAGTAATGAGTCACTGAATGTTATGTAAGTACAAACGAGCACACATAACGAGAGACTGAGAGAGTGCATGGAACTTTGCTTTGAATCATGTCACTTTAATTTCCGAGGGTCAATGTCAAAAATAGCAACACTTACAGTATGACAAGTTACAGTGCATAATAGTGTTTATATTCCCATTTCAGTATCCATCTGTATAATACTTGCAGGGTACTGTATAATATATGCCTGTCTTATCTGCCTAATTGGTATTAATATATATACAAAAATAACCAACCTGATAATACCTGCTGTATCAGACAGGCTTTTCTTTTGGGGAATCTGTCACTAGGATGGCTCTCGAAGCTGATAACATTCACCAACAAAAGAAAAATTGGAGAGAGAGAGAGAGAGAGAGAGAGAGAGAGAGAGAGAGAGAGAGAGAGAGCATGGAGAGACAGAAAGACAAAGCCAAGATTGGTGATTTTTCTGGCTTGCGCTAGTCCTCTGCCTGTCATGTGATAAGAATGTGCAAATGTGCACTCTGTAATATTACAACGTAGGAAGACGAACGCGGGAGTTGATGAATCACTGACAAGCGGGAGCTGTCAGCTAGTCAATTATTAATATAATTGTTCTTAGCTGACTTTAAAGGACAGCTTCAAGATTATGTTTGAGATAAGCATTGTGTCATACTCGCTCCTCAGTGAGCACTGTGTCAACAAGTGTGTTAGGGAAAAGGAACCAAGACAGGCTGACCACCAGAGGCAGAGCAGGTACTACAAAGGACAAACAAATACAGGAGGTGCAGCAGGGCTTACAGAACGATGATGAAACAGACAAGGCAGTGTGAAACAGAACAAATCTAAAAGGAAAGCAGGCAATGATGCAGAGTCCAGGGGGAGTCAAAGGTCAAACACACAGGCAGAACAGAGCCTGAGACGGGTCTCAGGAAACCAGCCGGGGACGTAAATACATTAATATTGCAGAGGAAACACAAGGTAATGCAGCTTAGTGTCTGGCAATGAGTGAGAGGGAAGAGTGCAGTTTAGCAGCCAGCTGGAAACAGGTACTGCAAACAATGTATTAATTTAGGGTGGTTTGCACCAACAAGGATCAAATAAAATAACGTATCAGGCTAATCTAAGATTTGAACATATATATATTTTTTGTTAACCTCTGAATAACAGGCTTTAGATTAGTAGGCTACTTGAATGTATGATTAGTTCACTGTTTTTTTTTTTTTTTTGTCTGCCATATTGAATTAGGCTGAAAGTAACAATATGAGGATACTTGAATGAGAATAATTTTAGCCGTTCTTTTTATATTATCCGTTTTTAACATAATCAAAGACATGAGCAAAACCAGGCAGAAACGCTGATGTAAAATATTATAAACTTGGGTTAGATGTAAGTTGTGTGTGAGGGGGTGAGGACTTTCATTGTGATGGTGCACGGTGATTCCTGAAAAAATATAGAATTATAATAATCCGACCCTGCGCTTAGATGAGATTCAAATATAACCAAAGAAAATAACCAAGAAATTAAGCTCTGTTTAGCCTGGCTGCTACTGGCTGTACAGATCAGCGCATGCCCATGTCCATCTATGTATTTATAAATAATTATTTCAGAATAAAACAGAACTACTCGAGCAGCAGTATGCATGGCAAGAATGAACCTTCTAATTAGCATTGACAGCAGTGACAATTTTGTCCCGAATCAACAAATAAATAATCATCAAATGCACTCACTAGATAAATTAAAACAGCTCACAATTTTCTCATTAGATGGAGACAGAACAGTGAGCTACAGTAATACTGCCTAATTATCTTAACTGGCAATCCAGGCAATCAGTTCAGGACATGACTTTCAAAATGGTGAGAATGTGCGCTAATGAATGCTCTTCTAATTCAAAACAATTTAAAAAGAAATAGATTGAACCATTAATTTTATAACGGGAGGAAGTCTGATGGCAATTGTCTAAAATGCAATTAGTGGACCATTATGGAAAAGTGAGGAATCCTAAACAAATTTTTGCATACATATCATGTGCTTTGATGGGCTGTATACTGTAGTGTAGCGGTGGAAGATAGTATTACCGGTACTTTTTTACAGTAACGAGTAATTATAACTAATTACTATAATGTTTTTAGTAATAATATTACAGTTACAATTGACCCACAACTTGAAATGTGCGTCATGTGGGTTGTTGTCAGGAGACACGTTTTGGGCTTGTAGATCAGTTTGTGTGAGGCACATTGCAAACTCCACTCCATCTGAGCAAGCTCTTGTTTAGCTGTAAAAATAGGTGGACCATCAAAATCAGTGATTCTGGTACGCAGAGCAGGCTCCCCCCAAAAAGTGGAGGGTTATACCAACCTCTGTGTAATTGTCGTAAATCACAGAACCCGTATTTGGAAACTAAAGTACGTGTCCCGTAATGCAGGGTTTCTCAACCCGTGGGTCGCGACCCCTCGGGGGGGTCGCCAAATTATTTTGGGGGGTCCCCAATTATTTTTATTAAAAAAATAAAAATAAAAAAGAAAATCGTTTTTTTTGTGCAACTGAATGGCTGGAAAGTGGAAATGAAGATTTTATATATAGCACATGCATACACCTTCCCTAATGATTATATCTGGTTTGGTATGGTATATCTGGTATTTATTTATGGTGTATTGTCTCTATTAGTAAGGTTATTGTAGCAGTACATTTATATTGGGGGTCGGGAGGGGGTGGGGCGGGGGTCCCGAGACATTGCCAAAGCATTTCCAGGGGTCCCCGGACAAAAACGTTGAGAACCCCTGCCGTAATGAACTGATACGGGACACACTTTGTTCCGTATTTTTAGGTCGGGGAATAAATCATGAAGTTGAGCTGTAGATTTAGATTCTAAATGCATTCTGCAGCTCAGCTGCCTATTCCTTGTCTAGATAACTTGCAAATTATCTTTTTATTTTGTCGCCGCCAAAGGAGAAATATGTTTTTGCCGCTGGGGAAGCTGGGGGAGTGTTCTCTCCTCCGCGTCATCAGTGCCCATACCTAGGTGGGGTTGGCAAAAGGGCCTTTCTGTGTGGCGTTTGCATGTTTTCCCCATGTCCCCTAGGGTAGGATACCCTCACAAAAACATGCAGTAATCCTGATCTCTAGTATACTGCCTGATGGAGGGGAAAGGAATTGATTGGAATAACGTGTTCCTTCCACACACTACATCCAACCGGGAAAACTCCCCTGTGTCAGGTGAAAAGAAGCGGCTTGCACTCCTCATGCATGGGGTCAGTCCGTTGCTCTTCCCAGGTTGGCAGAGAGAGTGGAGCACCCATGATTACATTAGATAATTGACAATGGTTGGTGGGATTAAAATGGTGGGGGGGGGGGGGGGGCATGCTGAGATGCTACCATGGGTTCTTGCCAACACATTATTGATGGGACCGTTTTGTAATTAAAGATTCTGCACTTTATTGACTGCACACAGGTACATGAACAGAACAGGATTAACAGGATTAAGACTATGTAGACCTGCCTTGCTGCAGGGTCTGCTGCTCGCTATGCGTTTCGGTTTAAATCAAAACCCATTACAACTTTGCACCATTGAGCCAGCTCTCTCTCTCTCTGTTGGCTCAGCATGCTACAGTACGATAAAGAGGAGAGCACAATTTGAATTCACACACCCCTACTACAGTCACCAACAACCAACCAACAACAAACAGCCCTTCCGGGCTATGGGACTGCGACTAGATCCAAAAGCAACTTATATTTGGGAAAAGTGGAAAATCGGCTAATCGGTTATCAATGTGTAAACAATTTCAGATCAATTGGTCAACCCACTAAAATGCATGTAAAACGGACAGAGTTCACACATTTGGGAGAAAAGTGGAAAATCGTCATGAAAATGGTTCCGTCACTGCTATGGCCTTTGTCACCTTATTATTGGCTAGCTAGGACACAAATCCTGTTGAAATGGAAATCTCCTGACTCTCCCTCCAATACTAACTGGATGAGAGATATCCTGTATTTTCTTAAACTGAGACTGAAAATGAGACTGTCGCTGAATGGTTCCACCGAAGAATTCTGGGTGGTATGGACGTCCTTTCTTTCAATATGTGCAGAGGATAAACTTTCCTTTCATTCCAGATTAGGGTATTGTGTGAGGTCTGGTGGTGTATTGTTATTATGGTGTGATGGGAGTGCTGTGCTGTCTTGATTGCACTGTAGACTATCTATATTGGACTGATGTGGTTTTTGTTTTCTGTTTATGGTCTTGTGTATTGTTATTTGTTTAGAATTTTACTTTTGTCTTGTAAGATTCTTGTCTTTCATGTTTTTCATTTGGGTGGAAAACTTAATTCATTCTCTTAATTGGGATCTATATGAGCCAATACAATGCTATGTTGGAGGTATGTATGCACTGAATGCTTCTGTCAAATCCAATAACATATTTTTTAACAAAAGGTTAAATAAAAGATTAATTGAGTATGAAGGACTCCAATGGAAACAAGCCATAGGCTTTATTGGTTTTAAATCCTCTTAGCAGACCTTGTATTGAACTGTACTTTCCTGTGCATTTTTCCTGCTAATAAAGTGTTCATCAATCAATCAATCACGATCGATAGGTCCACTCACTGAGGGGGAAAATGCACGTGAATGGATGAGGACGAACAGTCTTAATGGACTCTTCGCTAAGCATTAAAGCACCACCTACTTCACGCTGCCAGACCTGCAGACCATGGTCTGGCAAGCAGTGCTTCTCACTCATTTACTTGCATGTTATAATTATGATGGATCTTTCCCATATAAAAAATCTATCATTTTGCCGGACGAAATAACATCTACAGCTACAGTACAGGTGACGGAAGCTTGCCAGATCATATGCCAGTTTAGCAATGGTTGCTAAGCTAGCATAGGACAATCGGGTGGGGTTTAATGAAGGGTCCACTGAGTGACAGGGTTTACCAAAATGCTTACATTTGGGAGAAAAATCCGTCTTTGTCAGCGAAAATTGGTTTTGTCATTCTGCATATGACAACGGACATGTGCAAGTTAGATAAATTGGTCATCCTGCTGAGGAGCAAAATTAACTGACAGACTGACAGAATGATTGACACGTACTTCTGAGGCACACACAAATCTTGCAGTAATCGCCAAATATATCGGAATTAAACATATCCAACAAACAAACAATCAAATAAAGAAAACACAAGTGCAGTAAAACGGAAAAGCCAAAATAAATCACTTGGATTGTCAATAAAAAAAAATGACAGTTTGTACTCACTCACTCACACACACACACACACACACACACACACACACACACACACACACACACACACACACACACACACACACACACACACACACACACACACACACACACACACACACACACACACACACACACACACACACACACTCAAAACATAATTTGTCATGTGTGCGTGCACTGCAGTGTTCGGTTGTGCGGTAATGAGAAGACATTTGGAGCTCTGTTTATTAAGGTATTCTTCCTTTCCCTATACTAGGGGTGATGGCTGGAACACACTTGGAATGTGACAGTCATACTAAGTAGCAGGTAAAAGCTGTAGGTGTTCAGCAGGTGCAGCTATACTGGAGACACGCACGTTATTATATAGAGACAGACAGACACCGTTCTTCTAGTACTGTAATAATTATACCATCATGACAAATGAATTGAAATAGAGTGTGTGTGAGAGAGAGAGAGAGAGAGAGAGAGAGAGAGAGAGAGAGCGTTTGACACAGAAATGGATTAAGTATTCTAGCCATTTCTGCCTCAGAAACCAGTGACAATGTTTCAAGAGCTCGGGATGTCTTTTTTTGGAAAGACTGCATAATACGATGAACAGTTTATTATACACTCAAGTAGGGATGCACCGATATGGAAATTCTTGCCCGACACTGATACCGATGTTTAAAATAAAATAAATTGCCGATAGCCGATACTGATATCGATAGAGGTTTATTTCGTTTTTGCCAGGGATACAAATACATCTTCAATACAAGAAATAAATGTTCAGAATCTACAGCTTGAATCTACGCAAAATAACATGCTTACATATCATATCAGCTACTGCCATTGGTTAATGTCAGTTTTATTTTTCTGATACCGATATCGAGCGATAACAGCAAATATCGGCCGATACCGATATGTGGCAGATACATCGGTGCATCCCTACTCCCAAGCTCGTTTCCAGCAATGGCTGGCCCCAATGTCAACGTAAATATCAATTTATCTGAGATTAGTGAAATCTGTGTGATGTATATAATGCTCACGTAAGGGTACACATAAATAGATAGTGTCATAGCAACAGTTCTTTCATAGGCTTCATCATAATATTTTCACAGTGCTGGAGTTGGAGTGTGCTACACAAGGCTTGCCTCAGCATTAAGCCTTAGGCTGATTAAATGAAAGGAAATGTTAATTAAAATATGTAATGCAACAATGAAAAAATTGACTCGTTCAAAGCTTCGATGTTCATTTTCATGTTTTGTGAGATGCATTTATTTATTACGATTTATTTATTTTGGATCAGATGGATGATGGATCATGGTAGCTGCAAAAGCATTTTGAGATGACCTATTTAATGGCAAATGCCTTGAGCAGTTTCCCTGTTCCAGCCTTAGGGTAATGTTTGTCTCCCTTACAAATGATTGTTGTGTCCAAGATGACTTTAGGGGAGTGGGGGAAATGTGCATTAATCACAAGGGGCCTGCAGGGAACGGAGGAAAACATTAGCTTCTGGAAAATACACAGTCAACCTTTCTTTCTCTCTCACTGCTGCCAAATAAACAAGAGAGATTTCACTCATCCACTTGCTCAACACTTCCGTCCCGCTAAAACAAAACAAATGCTTTGTTGTAAACTGCACGCTGCTCATCCTTTTTTTTTATTTTTTTATTTGTCTCATTAAAAGTGAGTCATGATAGTAATTGCACTCATTTAACACAAAAGTGCCACACTCAACAAACAACTTACGAAAAGACCCAAAGTTTGGCTATTATTTGTGAGCTGTCATGTTGGCCTGATTGGTGTCAAACTTTGCATGCATGCTCCCAGTAGGAAGATCCTTCACCCGAAATGTTTCAAATTGGCCTTATGGTTGCGTTATAACAAGCTGGGAGACGATGTTCGCTGAAAGAGAGGGCATTTGACACAACAACACCTTACCCGTTATATCGTCCCCAGGAAGACCATTTTTGCAAAACCTTTTTTCTTACTCACATCTCTGTAGTCATGTGATCAACACAGATCTGTCAGATGTGTCATATTCCATCCTGATTATAAAGCATATAAAGTTTGCAGGAGTGGTCCCTTTTGAACAATATGCCTCAAATCATGAATGCAGCATGCCATTGCCGTGAAACTTTGCACACACATTCCCACTAAGCCAAGGAAGAAATGCCATCCTTTTCACATTGTCCTGCTGTAGTGCCATCAGGAGGTCGATTTTTGCAGAAAACATTTTTTTATATTACTCCTGCTGATTTTGTCCAAACATCACGCAAATCGGCACACATTATCTCTATAGGGTGACCAGATTTGTGCGTGATTGTCCCGCATTTCAATGACTTTTCATGCGTCCCGCAAATGGAGACGTTGTCCCGCATTATGATAGACAGGCTCCAGTTTTCAAATGTGCGCTTTATCTGTGGGTCTGTGCAGCGGAGCTGCAGAGGCTGTCATGACAGGGACAGGGGGCGGGCCGTAACTGTGTGTGTGTGTGTGTGTGTGTGTGTGTGTGTGTGTGTGTGTGTGTGTGTGTGTGTGTGTGTGTGTGTGTGTGTGTGGGTAGGTAGGATTGGCTGTCAATCAAACAGCGGGGCAGAGAGGGGGAAATCAAATCAATGCGGTGCGGATAGTTTAGTGAACACTCACCAAAACAACGCACAAAACACAGTACAACGAGTTAGCGTCTTAGCTAGAACAGGGAAACTATTTATCCGTGGGTGAAGAAGCCATGCAGTGCAAGGCATATTGAAAGAGTCTTCTGTGACATTAGAGTCGTTTCTCAGTGACACACGGAGGAGGTGAATAACAACGTGAAGCAACGTGTTGATCAAAAGGAGGCTTCACGGAGCATGGACACATTTTTGTACTAAAAACCAAAACAAGAAGAAAAGGTAACAGCAGCTGAAATAACTAGTGTTTACCACACAGTACAACTGAGAGACTTTCAGACTTGTAATGGACAACATAAACACCTAAAAACACCTAAAAGGTGTATATCCTGGCTGTGCTGCTATGGTGGAGAAGTGTGTTTACAGTTTAATTTATTAGGAGTTGCCTCCAATGCTGACCAAATTTGATTTATATTTCTGGTTTAATTTATTTTATTATTTATTTTACCGGTATAATTTCAAAATGATTTGCAGTAGTTGGCTTTGTGAGGATACTTTGATAAAGTAAACATTTATTTATCATACTATAATTCTAACAATGAATGAATGAATGAATGAATGAATGTCAGAAACACCGGCGTATCTCCTCATTGCCTGCACCAATCGCTCCCACTTTTCACACAGGCATTGACCATAATAATATGGAGGTCTTAACGAAGCAATTTTTTCAATAACATTAATAATTAATTTATTAGTGAATAAAAACCCGTTTATTTGTCCGTGGTCTATCTCCGACCGAGCCACACTATTAGCACACATCTCTCCATGCCAAAAAAAAATCTGCACGCTCCCAGAATCCAGCTAGGCTACATTTTACCGACGCAACTGTCATATTTACTGTACAGATATTGTTTTTACATCACCACACGATCCCACAGGCAAAGTTGCTGTGACGTCATAATCATCACACTTCTCCACCAGCACAGAGGCACACCGTTTGCACACATCTCACCATGCACAGCAGCAACAGCTAGCAGCCTGTCCACACATCAACCACTACTTTGCATTCATATTCATGTCATATTTACAGTACTACGGCCTTCACAGTGACCGGGATATTTCCAACCCCCTCAAAACTCGCTGATCTGCTCCACAGTACACCACCTCAGGCCCCTCCCCCTTTGCACAGACAGGCGATTGACGATTCAAACCACACACGGGTAAAAACAGCGCAGGCACCATTGTGGCAGACAGACAGCTGTTACACACGGCGCATAGCCTACTAAGGTTATTTAACCACTTTGCAATGCAATGTTTGAACGTCAATTCATATTATAACTTCAAACCAAACGCGGGTGACACGCCTGGTCACTGACGACGCGCGTCGCGCAGTTACAGATCTCATCTTTCCTGCACCTAATGTGAAACATTGAACAGCACGGCCACGATCACAACGGAATGATTATCTATCGGGGTGGCTCTGTTGGATCAGAACATATCAATAATTTAAGCCACCACTCGACGGAAGGGAAACACACACCCCGTAAAATACAATGATAAAATACATACAGACAAATGCAATGACTAACGTTTGGCTGCCCTGTCGACACCACTTGAGTACTCTGGAACAAAACATTCCTAAATCACAAAAAACGTCTCATTCTAATCCTGATTAGATAAAGCACAAAAAACTGCAACTTGATTTGAAGCCCAAAAAGCCAACCTCCGACTTTAATACAGTAGATTATATGCATCTCTATGGGCAGCAGACGGTCAGCTGAGCGGTTAGGGACCGTCTACAAAGTGCAACACCGAAAGTGAAGATATTCAATATATTTCTATGCAGAATATTACCAACAAATATACATCACACATCAATGGTGTACTTATGATTGTACTACAGCATCTATTAGTGAATACATTTTTCCCATTGACTTGCATAGGAAAATCTACAACTATAACATTATGTCCTACAGACCACTTGCCCCCCCCCCCCCCCCCCCCCTTGCTCGGTTCACCTGCAGCCCTTAGGGTTATCGGTTAGGGTTAGGGTAGCCGTTAGGGTTATCGGTTGGCCACCAGCAACATTATCTATCCATCCATCAATATTAGCCTATACTTTTGTGCCTATAACCCAACTTCCCAAGATCATCTGTAAACTATTCCCTGCCTATCAGTAATGTGATCTATTACATCGCATTACCCACACTGAATATAATTTGCTGTTCATATATTCAGAACGGGTAAGGACTAGTTGATTGTATTGATTCATGCCTTCACAATCAAATCAAAGCCCCTTGGTTGGTTGGTTGGTTGGTCTATTGTCCTTATTGTCCAATAATAGTTCATTTAAATGCATTTCTGTTAAGTTTCTTTTATTTGCATAGTAGTTCTATTATAGTTATTATCATCATAGTCCTATTATGTGCTACTGAATCAACCAGATGGCAAAGCATAGATATGCTATGTGAGGGGCAGAATAGAAATGTCTAATTGAGGAATAGAAATGTTATTATTTTTGTTTTCGTATACACATTATTCACGCGCACAACATAACCCCGCATGTGTCCCAGCTTGTCCCACACAAACACACTCTTTGTCCCACATCTGGTTAGTTGGGATCTGGTCACCCTAGGGTGGGCACAAAACATTTTCAGATGCTCACGGCCAAATGCTTATATTTTTTTGGTTCAACAACTACTGGTTTAGAAGGCATTTGTAGAATCTGCCTCAGGTCTTAATGAGTTATGCGGTGAGACATTGAAGCAAAAGGTAAATCTTTCTGCTATATGAGAGCAAAGTCAGTGCAAACAAAGGTCCCCTGGAAGCCTGTTTGGTTGTATAGCTTGCTCCTTTTCGAGCTCTTCAGCACTTCAAGCTGAGTGAGCACAGATATAGATCTTCCCAGCAAATTCCTCCCAGTAGTGCAGCTCATCTGTGAAGCTCTTAGAGCAGGCCAGGTCTCTGCACTTGGTCTTGACTGTGTGTACCACACAGGGACCAGGCAGCTCTGCAGACAGGAGCTCTGCTACCCTGATCAGAGTAGATCCAGGGCCAGAAGTCTGGGCCCGGATCAGACGCTGGATGTTGTTCCTGTCGACTGGCTCTGGCGAGGCACTGTAGGATACCATAACATTTAATTTCTCATCGCTCTCATCGAACACCTGGAAACAACTTTTTCCTTTTACACAGTGGAATTCCCCCTTGTTAAAAAAACTGTATACGCGAACAGACCAAAACACCCAGTCATACTTCTTCTTCAGCTTCTCTATGATAGCATCAGCCAGCTGTTGGTTGGTTAAGTCAGAATGGTCTCTAACCAAACGATGGGAATCCAGCTTGGCCTGTTCGGGAAAACGAACAATGCAGTCCTCAATGACGACACTCATCTTGGATTGCACATCCTTCATCTTCTCGCTCCAGGTATTAAGGAGTCCTTCCACCTCATCATCATCATACCCCTTTAGAGCAGTGTGGCCCATCAGGGCAATGATACCAACACAGAAGAGCTTCATTAATCTGAAGCAGAAGTCCTCCACTACTCGCCGATTTTTCTCCACATAGTTAAGTGTGATATCCAGGACAGATTCACCTCCTCCTGTCACTGCATTGTAGAGGACATGAAGGTTTCTGTCACCACCAGTCGCCGCCCAGTGATCCAGGAATCGCTTTTTACTGGCTTCACAAAACTCTGGCTTGGCATTGAGAATGTCCATGTAATGCTTGAATTGATTCGTGATATTCTCCTCCACTGAGAAGTACTTGGCATCCACAGCACTTTTCTTGATCTCATCATAGACCCCCTGGATCTCCTCGGAAACAACATCCAGACGATCATGCAGACGATTCTCGAACTGCTCCTTCATGTACACACTGCTCTCCACATTCTCCTTCTCCATGTACAACGTTATAATTTGTGCAGTAATGGAAAAGACAGGGAAGAGGTCACCAATAATAGCGACTACTGCTACTTCAGATCCTTTTTCAAAAACATCCATCACAGACTCAATCATGCCCTTCTTCTCTGCAACAAATTTCTGTAGCTGGTCAGCCATCTTTGTTGAGAAAATAATTCAGGAGAATCTAATAACAGAAACAAATGATGACATTAGAACTATGTGTGATTTTTAAGATATGACAGAACAAATCAGATTGAAAGTACAATACTACCAAATAGTTGACATTTAGAATAAGGATGCAACATTTAATCAAACTAATCAATATAATCGATTATACAAAATAATCGATAATTGATTTGAATAAAAAATTAATATTATGTGACACATTGTGAGCTTATAGATCAGCTATTTTTGTGTCACAGTGTAGTCCAGGGGCTTTCAACCCTTTTAATTTCAAGGTCCATTATTCATTCGCCATTTGAGCCATGGACCTGGTGGTCCCCGGACCACTGGTTGAAAACAACTGGTGTAGTCAATCAGACTAATTTGTTGATATAAAGAATTAAACAAAATAACAAAAAAGACATAATTTGTCTTGTTTTACTTACAGAGCTATTGAGGTAAAGTTGGACTCTGGCCTGCTTTTGTTGACGTTTCCGGTCTGAAGAATTCAGCAGCGTTTAGCACACGATTCGAGGAACAAAGCAGACGCCAGGAGATGAAAGTAGCCAGTAGAGTCAACAAGGTCATTACAAATCAGCACAAAGAAAACCGTGCTATGGTCTGGTTAAAAACACAGCTCTCTGTCCAATGTGACCGCCGGAACCAGAACCCCCTCATGTCTCTGGACATCCCATTAAATAAGCCTGGTCAGAGACTAGGCCCTCCCTCTTTCTGGGCGCACAGCCGGTTGGTTCTTCCAATACACCTTATTCACGATGACGTTCGACAACTTCCGGTTCACGTCCGGGTTTGAGTTTACAGGGGAGCGGCATATTTCGCCCATAGAGATACATGCAATTTTACAGACTTTAAGAGGCCAATATCGTTTCATTCCGAAAGGTAAAGTTAACATTAATACTGTTTTCAGTTTTACCATCTTTTTGTCTTGATAATGGTATCCGTCTTTTATACTTTACCATTTTGGAATTGCCTTAAATGTCTTGTTTGGATGTGCTTGTAACTTGTAAGTATCAATGCTAATGCTGTTGCGGCTGCTGTTAGCCTGTGTTTATCAGTTAATTTATGCTCATTTGGGTTGATTTCTTTTTTTAAATAAACGGCAGGGAGTCCGTTTTGTTTTATAACTAGAAATCCTTTAACTGTTGAATTTAATTGTAACCCCACATGATGCAAACTAATCATTGGTGTTTATTTAGCCCTCAGGACTTTTTGTGTTATCATTTTATGTGACTCGATCGTGCTGTTTACATTTCTGCTTAATACAGTATTAAATCAATCTCACACTATGACACACTATCATCCATTCAGTGTGTATCGAACTCTGTATACAAATTAGCCTTACATTTTTAACAGAGGTGAATCCCTTTGAAATAAGATTCAATGGGCACATAATCTGTTTCATATAGATAGACAAGTAGGCTATGATGTTTCACGAAAATACAATTGTATTTATTTTATATATCAATTATTTGATAGACATCAATCCTCAGTGGATATCCATCATTACACTAAATTACTGACTTGATCAAAGCTCTTAATTTAAACCATTTCCATGTGTATCATTATTAATTATTTTGCTAATTTCAGGGTATGGAATTCACAAAATCTCTTGCCCACCTGCCAAAAATGCGGTTCAATGATGTTGAAAGGCTTGCTGCTCAGTTTTCAGACACACCATCTTCCAAACGGGAAAAGGGGTACAAGTTCTTCATTGAACAGTATCTGTTTGATTATGAAGGTAAAGTGCTTTTGTCTTTGTTAGTAAAACATCAGCACAACATATTCTTTTGATACGTAACGTAACGTATTAGCCACATAAATGTGTGTGGACCCCTATCTGAATAGGTTTTGTGCCAGAGACCCTGCAGAGGGAAAAGATTTGTGTAAACTTTTGTCATAATTAAAAATTGTTCACTATTGTAAGAGTTGAATTATTCTTTTTTAAAGAGCAGATCTACAAGCTCACCGCACTGAGATGAGGTTTATAGCAGATTTGAATGCTATATTCATTATTTTGGGGACAACCAAACCACTTTGAGAAGTACATAATCTCATTCTGTATCATGAAATATAATAATTCATTAATATGCATGGTTTATCTTGCACACTTCTTCCCAAACAATGAAACACAGTGTCTAACGTAGTTGCTCATGCTGTGACGGTGAGAGGACGAAGTCACCGTTCAATGAGGAAAAATGATGAGGCTCACTACCTTCAGGTTTATCAAAATGAATAGTTGTAATGCGGTTCATCCTGCAGTTGCAGTCGGATGGTTTTCCTGCGGTTGCAGATGACTACAGTGTATAGTTCCCACTAAGTTGCATATACTTCAGTGTATTTCTCAGTCTGTCAGTGATTTCTGTAGTGAAACTCCAAAAACCTATGTTACAGTGTCAGAGTGACATATCTTTAAAAACAAAAGATTGTTTTTTTTGTGGACAAATGAAAGACTGAGAAAGACTCTGTTTGATCAAAATACATTTGACCATGTTGGCTTAGTGGTCCGGGCACCCTAGGCTCTAAAGTAGCCTGACAGTGCATTGTGAGTCCTTTTTTTTACTGCATGTCTCTCTGCATGTGTCCTGTCCATCTAAAGGCAGAAAATCTCTCTTTCTTTCTCTCTCTCTCTTTCTGTGGACACTGGCATGCATCCACTTGAGATTGAACTGTTTTTATTTTCCTTTGCTGTTTGTAGAAGTGTAAATGTAACGTGTTACAGCAACAACGCTCATTGTTTTTTTCCTATTAACAGATCACACTTCATTCAGAAAAGGTTCCTGTGGAACTGGAGAGCACTTCTTGCTCATGTGCTGCTGGGAAGGCATTATGTAACCATATAGTGGCCCTTCTCTTTCAAACCGCACACTACAGGTACGTCACAAAAAAGCATAATGGTAAAGTTATTTTTTTCTGTAATGCATGTAGGTAGGTTTAATTACGTGGAGAAAAACGTTTCCACAATATTCTAATTTTTATTTGCCTATGTAGTACCTTACGAGCCAAATCGGTACCGTTACCTCTGGCCTGTACCAGCTCTCTGCAAACCTGGCACCGGCCGCGGACACAGGTCAGATATTAATGTTTTTTTATGTTGAACAAGTTCAACAATTCTATTGTTTTGTGTCTTGTCAATTCATTATTCATCTTTATTTTATCACAGGGGATTGCACCAGAGGCAACTAATGAAGTGGTGGTGCGTAAACCAGTGCCAAAGAAGAAAGATAGGGTCAGGACTGGTGTTAAGTGCACACTGTACCAGGCATTTACTGGTATGTATGACCGCTAACCAACATACATTAGATACCCATTTCTTTGGGACTTTATGATTACACTCACAAACAAGTCCTTCTGAACTTCTTAGGTATTATATCATACGTAGGCAACTAGCGGCACGGGGGCCACATACGTACAGGGCCGTATGTGCCCCTCGGGCCGCCACCTTCACTTAATATGGCCCACAGGTTAATATCAGAATACTGATATATTATTGATTTCAGCTGTTATAATTCCAAACATGCAAACATGACCCGATTGAATTACTTCTAGTTCTAATTACTTCTTCAGTCTATATTAGTAGCTTAATGACTAGTATTACAATGTAATTGTCTTTTTTTAGTATAACTAAATGCATTTGAAATTAAATAAAAATGTGTTGCACTGCGACGCGTTTTGAGCTTGTAGATCGGCAATTTTTGCCAGACAGACCTTGCTATTTTTTATCAAGGTCTGTGCCATGATATAGAGGGTATCTCGCATGTCAATGGAAAATCGAGTGGCAAAGTGAGTTTAACGTTGTTTAAAGCAATCAGATATCGTGAAAAGGCAGGTGTCATAATTAAATCAAAATTTGACGGTTCTCCTTTTTATTTCCTGTCAGGGCCTCTTCCAGTTCCACACGTCATGGCAAGCGGGGAGAAATTAAAACATCTGCGTCCACAACTGGGAATTTGTAAAGTGCTGCATGGTCTAAAGGACTTAAAGATGGTGGACTCAAAGTTTGGCCAAGTGCCATTTGGGTCTGTCCTGTCCTATCAGTGCCCTACTGAAATTAGTAGAGACATCATTAAACACCCTGATGGTCCCAAGTTTCCACAGTTGCCTGTACAGGGTTACCGTTTCACCAACACATCTCCAATAGCTTTTCAGCCCAGTTATAAGCAACAATGTCACTTGGATAGCTTGCAGGTGTCATGGGATCTGTCTGCTGCTATTGAAGAGGAAACCCGCCAGCAGTCCGAATGCCAGCTGTGGACCGACATACGCAAACCTCGTCTTACAGCCAGCCGATTCAGAGAAGCCACCCATGTTCGTGGGGAATCTTCCGCCAAAGCCTTGGCAGCCCGCATTCTCAAAGGAACTCCTCAGACAGCCGCAATGAAAAGAGGTCTGGATCTGGAGCCAGAAATACTGAGGAGATATGCAGACTGCTTTGATGTGTCTGTGACACAATGTGGCATCATAATCCACCCTGATGCACCTCACCTTGGAGCTAGCCCTGATGGTAAAGTCATCGATCCACAGGGAACACCACCATTTGGGCTGGTTGAGGTAAAAAGTTGTGCTGTTGAAGACCAGACACAAGTTAAACACCTCAACACAGTAAACGGCAAGCTGTACCTTAAGAAGAGCCATAAATACTACCATCAAGTTCAGGGTCAGCTAGCCTTAAGTGGTCTTCAGTGGTGTGACTTCATCACAGACACTCTCACTGACTATGCAGTTGAAAGGATTTACAGAGATGAAGAAATTATCCAATCAATGAGAGAGAAACTTGATCATTTTTACTTCAATGTGTACATGGATGTGTTCTTAAGCCGGTAAAAAGGAGATTGATTGATTGAAATATGTATTAACAGTTTGCAGAATTGCAGTACATTGCAACCACAAACTCAATACAAAGTGGCGATGCACGATAATTATCGGCCTGATAATATATTGTATATATACTTTATTACTTACTCTTTTACGTTTACCATACTACACACTACTTTTTTTTACCTCAAAACTAGGTACGTAGCAAATAGCTAAACCTAATAATTCAAACGTTCTTTCACAGAGAAGCTGAGATTTGACAGTACTTGCGTGCTCTGCTTGTGCACTTATGGCCTACTTGTGTGCAACAAGCAAGTAGGCACTCGTCAGAGTGCAGTTCTAGTTTTATATATTTACATATTCTTGCAGTTCCGCTTAATGATTATTTGTCTTTTCAGATCTCAGAACTGAAAGGTTTTTCAGATGCATGTTCTCATTGTTCTGTGTGATGACCTTTATGTAATGAACACACAAAAGATGTGTAGCTGTCAATCCTTTATTTGAAAAATAAATTTACAGAGTAAATATCTTCTGTTACAATTTTATGAAGACAGCATAATACATAGAATCTAAACATATAATCAAAATAAGTAATTGAAATACACTATGATAATATGTTAGTCCAAACAACACATTTCAACACAGACAAGTTACAATTGCACCACTAGTCCGTGGATATTAATGTGACATTGTAATTGCTGAAGAATGTCGGAAAACACTGCTTCTCAGTTATATCAATATCAGCAGGTCATTATGCAAGTTGAAAATTGATTAAAATAATTGATATAGTCCATCATGTTTAATGTATATAGCTGGACTAAACTGAATAATTTACATTACGTGTCAACATAATGCCTTATTTGAAGAACACTCATTTAACAGCTTTTTCCTCTTTGACACATGTGTGTTTTTAGATTGCAATTCTGATTAAAGCCTTTTTCACAAACTGTACACTTAAATGGTTTTTCCCCTGTATGAGTCATGTGTATTTGTAATGCCATATTATGAATACAGCCCTTGCCACAAACTGTACACCTAAAGGGGGTTTCCCCTGTATGAGTCCTCATGTGTACTTTTAGACTACCCTTTTGACTGCAGCCCTTGCCACAAACTGTACATGTGAAGGGCCTTTCCCCTGTATGAGTCATTATGTGTTTTTAGATTACACTTGACACTAAATCAACTGTAGATTTAGTCTACTACAATCTTATGATATTTGGTCAACTAAAACTAGACCAACAATAAAACATTCCAGGTGACTAAAATGTGACTAAAACAAATGAAAACTATTCAAGACACTGACTTAAAACTAAAATCAAAATTTGCTGCCAAAAACACTGTAGGAGTAGGCTATATGCACTCTACTTATCATACTAAAAAGGATCACATGCAAATTGTTTGGCCCATTCATTCATCAATAGGGTTACACACCCTAACGGTTAGGGTGTGTACTGTGTAACCCTATTGATGAATGAATGGGAGGCTTCAGACTGGTTTGTCCCCTTCGACATCCAGAGGCCCCATGTAGTTGGACATGATGCAACAGATACTCCACAGCTGATTGACTGAACCGGTCATAGCCAGAGGAACGAGTCCATCCCAGATGTGGTACTCCTTCACTCTGCGTATGGCCCTTTCTACCAAAATCCTTAGACGGGCAATCTGCTGGGTCTTACGCGTGTCCTCCGCGCTGAGCTGAGCAGATTTCTTCAGAGGAGGAATGATGAGTGTTGCCCCCACATCAGAAAGCATGTTCTCTATTAGAAATCCCTTGTCCGCCATTACTGCATCTCCAGGTTCAAGTAACTGTAACAGCTGTGATTTACGAGTTATTTCGATGTCTGAGATGGAGCCTGTATACAGTTTGGAAACAAAAGTGACTACCCCACATGGAGAGATTCCAATCAGACCTTTAAAAGTGGTGTGGTTTTTGTAGTTGGAAAACATTTCTGACTGTAGTGACAGGGCGGATGGAGTTTCACAGCGTATTTCTGTGCAGTCTATTATGACTCTGACTTTAGGGCAGTAGATCTTGAACTTGTCAGGCATTGTAGCTTCTACTTGCTGTCTGGTCATCCACAATGGGAGTGAGCCCAGAACAAGAAAAAGGTAGCTAGTCCACGTTAAGATGTTGCGACTAACTGTGGATTGGCTGACCTTGAATATGGTTGACAAAGTTCTCTCATGAAGCCCGGCTGCAACACGACAGAGGAACATGAAAAACTGATCAATGAGTGGGAGTTTGCGACGGGGGCTACAGGTAGGTACCTCTTGTGCCGTTCGCTGTGCCTTGGTCCAGTACACTAGTTTTGAAGCTGAGGGTTTAATTGACTCCCAAAACACAGTGAAAACCTCCTTCGAGATGAATCTGGTGTAAAAACGGTAGTCTTCATCTGTAACACAATACTGGTAAATAAGGGGCTGCTCCACATCAACCTTCATCTGTGCAAGCTCCATCTCCAGCATTATGACCTTGAGCTCCAAGTCTCGTATTCTTCCAGAGGCAGTGTCCAGTTTAGCTTAAGAAGAAGGAGAGAAAAAAAAGGACACATGATCTATTTCACTATTTCACTATATCTATTTTCCAATCTAATTCACTAAAACAGTCTTGGAGCAGACATTAAAGATAAATCACCGGCACACTGTCTTCAGTTGTTCAATAAAGAAAACGTTATTATTAAAAAGTTAACTTTTTGGTCAAGGACTTGTCAGATGTCCTTGACTATAATCTTAAAGATTATAGTTTTGTTTATTGAGTAAGTGAAGACGCCATGCTGTCAATTCTTACTCAATACTACAATATCTTTTCTGTAAGAAGACAGTACATTTTGTATACTAACCAGGAGATGGACGGGCATCATAATCGTGATCTTTGGAGACTGCACCTGCAGTGTACTCCCTCTGTGATGTTGTCCTCTGTCCACCAGACTGTCCCCTGTCTGCTGGAATGTCCCCTGTCTGCTGGTCTGTTCCTCCATGTCCTCTGTAGTCGGTGCTTCCCCCTGGGTCTAAGGGTCGGCGATATGGAAAATATATGACTATCTTTTCATTCAGGATACATGATATTTTTGATGCGTTTTTTAGGTTTATTATTCAAGTTACTTAACCGTACAACCACATACAAGGCATAACGTGGAGATATTTTATCACAATATTTATCGCCCACCCCTACCTGGGGCAGACATCTCCGCACAGTCATCCAAGACAGCAGCACACAGGCGCTTCTGTGCTCGCTCGTACACCGACTCCCGTGTTCTTGAACCTATCCCAGTAGTGTAAAAAATAAATCCCAAAACATATCACCAAAGTTCCAGGTTCATGGGTAAATGCACATTCTCTAAATTCTCTAAATTGCAGGTACTACGGTAAAGAATAGCTACTATGAGTTGGTCTCGTCTCTTCAGGTGTTAAATAGACTGGTGGTGATGATATGTTCCTGACAATAACGGGTACTTCATAAACAGATGTTTTAGACCTTATGTAAAAGTAGGTGTATCTGGACTAATGAGCATCAATTTGCATTGATATATAATGATGGTTGTATTAAAAAGTATTTTTAGGTTTTAATTCTTGACTTATCTGCCTTTTATCTACATATTGACAAAATTGATAGGCCTATCCTGATCTGAAAATGGGTTTACAGTTTACTAAATAGCTGGAGAGACAGGTACACAACTGTAATAGTTAGGTTTACATCGTCATGTGATAATTACCCCAGTCATTCCAGAGGAATCTTGAAGGCACTGTTCCTCGTTTAATGCGAGTACGTCCACCACTCGTTTTGGTTGACTTCATTATGTCCTCTGGGTTGAAATGTTCACTACATACGTGGGTGCTTCCACGAGTAATTGCAAAACTTGGTCCCTCATCTCTCTTGATTGCTGTCACCCATTTGGCACGTATCATTTCATCTCCCGGGAAGTCATGGAAGCTCAAATGGGGGGTTTTGTTCTTGCTGTTAGAGCATGAAGGGACACTGCAGTGTTGTGACATACTGCAGCGCTGAGAAAGAAAAGGGGAACAATGATTTATTTCTATGGTATTAGCTTTGATATAATGTTAATTCAAAACAAGCCTCAGGAAGCTTTATTCTTCTCACACATACCTAGATGACAATGCATGCGTGTATTGGTCTGTCCGTATGAGCCCCTCACAGTCACAGTAGCTCCAGGTGGCAGCAGCCAAAATCTAGCAGCTACTGTTAATCTGCACAGAGGTCTGTTGCCACACCTGCACTGTGCACTGTACAGAAAACACTGCCTGGCTGGCCCTGAAAGAAACATTAAGATGCATGTAGATAACTCAGACGAGACAGTATAAGTATCAAACCAATTTTTGCTAGCAATAATTGCTAGCATTCTCAACCCAAGGCAATTTACAAATGTATAAATGTATCAGCCTGTTCAGTTGATAGGCCACTGGCCATGGCAGTTTCTAAGTGTGCATGTTAACATAACAATAGATGTCGGTTATATTGCCCACTTAGTATGAAACTACACTCCCAACACCAATCGGCTTAGTGGTTTCAAATGTAGCTTTGATATCATATAATGGCAAGTTATTATACATGTAAAAGGTAGGCCGAATGTTTAACAAAAATAAGCATGAACGAGAGGCTGTGTCAGTGTAAATAAAACTAAAACATAGTTCAGCCTAGGCTATGCATCACAGGAGTGGGTCAGAGGACTAAATCACTTAAACAAATGACTAAAATGATTGATATATATGGAAACAGATTATATTAAAAGCTTTGGACAAGAGTCAAATGTATGGTGGAGGTATAGTGATCATTATACATTCATATAAAAAGGTAAAGCTTAACATAAACCAGGCTAAATATACACAAGAGGGACATCGCTAGCATTATTAGCATTCGTTAGCTTCCATTTCCAACTAACGTAGACATTTTCATAACAGTAAAATGCAAAAGACCGATAACATTAGCAAGAGAGGATCATCGCAAAGCCATAAATACCATTACCTTATAATGTACCGGTCGAAATTAAATATTGTAGCCGTAGAGCCGAAGAGGTCCATATAAACTCAATGGATAAAAAAATATTTCCCCCTGCTAGGTCTAAACCGGAAGAGCAACTGACGTCACGTGAATAGGGCTTATCAGAACACGACCCGGAAGCACATCCTGTCTGAGGGGAGGGACCTAGCATTTTATTCATGATGAAAAAACATACCTTTCCCTAACTTTTGAAACAAAACAGTAATAATGATTTTAAAGGTACAATGAAAACATAGTTTAACATAACAGAAATTATTTGAAATTGAACCGACTCTATATTAAGAAATTACCTACACTGTTTATCCCACTAAAGAAAACTATAATCATGAAAAACACCCTTTCTTACAGTACAAAAAATGTACTCACAACGTTTCAAATTATTCTATGATGACAAATGGATGTTAGGGACATTTTATTTAAGAAAGTTCAATATATAGTGTTTAAGTCAACCAGAATAGGTAATTTAACTTTACGATTTTAAACTTCAGTCAGGGCTGTTTCCTAGTATTTCCCATTTGGTCAAGGGCTGCAAAAACAACAGGATTCTTTAGATAAACATTTTCAATATACTTTCTGTAGAGGACAATAGTATCTTTTGATTCACTCACACCTTACTGAGCTTCAAACACTTTGATGACCACAGACTGCAGGAATGTGCACTCATGAGGTGTTGTGGACTTTAGACCTGAATGCCTGTGCTAAAGGGTCTTCATCTGTTAATCTAAGCAAGCCGGTATTTTCTTAGAGAAACACTTTTAAACATTCGACTAGTTTTAACATTTACTGACTTAGTGAAAATAGCAACTTTTTGGTTCATTTATATGGAAATTATATGATGATGATAAGGAAAGATAGAGACAAACAGCAAAATAAGTTTCAGTGTGTGCTCCAGGCTGTGGAGCGATGCGATCGGTTTTAATATCAATAAACTTTGTCTTTTGGATCAAACTTCGTCTTGGGCTTCGGGCGTTACTAATAGAAAGGACAAAGAACTTCGTCCTGGGCGCTGGGGGTGTTAAAATAACATGAGAAATATCCCGGACCCCTAGGCCGGTGGTTCCCAAACCTCGTCATGTCAAGTACCCCCAAAGTGACACTAATTAGCCCGCGGACCCCCATTTGAAGAGATATGCCAGGGACCCCCATAAGAATAGATTTTTACGGCTGCAGTGATTCTCAACACATTTAATTTCAAGGACCCCTATAGTTTGACATTAGTAATTAGTCTACGGACCCATTTAATGGAATTTTCTATCTCTGCCTTCTATCTAAACCTTCTTATTTAATTTGGTTTAGAATCAACGGTTTTAAGTAATAAGTCGCTAACCCCGTCCCATCCCCCCTGTCCCACACAAGTGATACTAATGTCCCTCAAATCAACACTTTGGATCTAGTCACCCTATATCTCTATAGTCATATGATCAACACAGATCTGTCCGATGTTTTACATTCCATCCTGATAGACTTTTTCTAGTTCACATCTGCTACCATATGTGAACGCAGCATGTTTCGGTTGCTACATTGCTCTGGGCAAGCCCGATAATCTGAATAAAATCCTGTTGTTTTTGATGCACCCTTATTTAAAATCTTGTAGTGTCCATCCATCTGCAACCGCTTATCCGTAGTCTGGTCGCAGGGCAACAGCTCCACCAGAGTGTTCCAGACTTCCCTCTCCAGAGCAACATTAGTGACTTCCTCCTGGGGGATCCCAAGACGTTCCAAGGCCAGTGAGTCGATGTGTTTCCTCCAACTGTGCCTTCGTCTGCCCCGGGGTCTCCTCTCAGTGGGACGTGCCTCAAGAACCTCCCTAGAGAGACGCCCAAGAGGCATCCTAACCTGATGCCCGAACCACCGAGGCTGGCTCCTTTCCAGGCGAATAAGCAGCGACTCTACTCCCGAGTCTCTCTCATGTGACTTGTAGTGTGTGCATGTTTAATATAATGTTATAAGATTAAGTAGTGTGTGATGCAACCATATTTCCCAAATTGTTTAAGAATTCAAAACTCTACTTTAGTGTGAGCCAAGCTTTACTCATACCTGGCTATAAGCAACCCAGCCTGATGGGCATGCTGTATGTGCTTAGAAGAGAGCACTTCTCTAGGTTTCTATTTATATCTGTAGCTTACATTTGTTCCATTTTAAGTATTGCAGAAGCGAAGGTGCCAATTGGAGTTGTGTCTAGTCTAGTGCATGCCGACTAGAATACGTATCCATGCCAACAACTGGCTGTCAGAGATCCATGTGTGATCCAAGGGTCTTTATGATTTTACAATTGATTTCATGGGTCATGTCTCCCTTATTTTCTGGTTTTAAAAGCTGTCTTACAATAATTATTGGTAGCCTATGGTGGTAGACTATTGAACATCTTAGGAATAGTGATCTCCCATAAGAAATAATGAGACAATCTGCTCAATATTTTATTGAATTCCCCGTTCATTCCTATTCACCCTGACTGCAAGTTCTGCTGCTATTCATACTACAGTATGATGGACCTGCTTATCTTCTCCAAATTGATTTGAAACAGATCAATGCTATAACTGAAATATACTAACTGACATACTGTCATGTGGCCGGCCCATCTTTATTACATATCAATCTCACCCAATGTATGTTGTGTAACTCCCTGTAGAGGGAAAAAAAAAAGAACATAGCAATACAAAAATAATCAATACATTTAACCCATTTTGGGTGGGAACCCCTTATGGTATTTTAAACATTATGTTATAATTTAGCTATTGAAAAATAGCAGATCTACAAGCTCATAGCGCGCTACGAGCTTGCTGTTTTTGAAAAATCGTGAAAATATTTATTTCATATCATATTTTCAATTTGTTCATGAATTGCATGATGATTGCATTATAATCTTGTGGAAATGGAGGTCTGAGCTGAGGAAGAATGAAGCTACTTTGAAACAAAACACGTATAAAGCAGACCAGGATACGGTACCAAGGCTATTCATGAGACACCTGCTCTAATCAGAGAAATGTGACTGAGCATAGAAGGGCAGGATATTCTATGCTGCAGACTGAGGCCAAGTCAGTTCAATTGCTGGATGTAATTGGACACAATACCAGATTACTGCAGCTTTGCTCAGAGAGCGCTAGTTTATTGTATTAATATAACAAGAAGCCACTCCTGAAACAGGCTGGCCATCTTCGGGGGTTTGTTGTTATGGGGTTACAGGTGGCTATAGCAATTTAGTTGGTGGAGCAACTACATGACAGAGCTGCTAATTATAGTTGTTTGAGGTCTATATTCTTTGTAAAAATCCACCAAGCAATTTACACAGCAATGATTAAAAACAATCTAGAAGAGCAAAGAACAAAGAGAATGCATAGCAGCATATTTATAACTTTGAAAGCTCAACATACATGTTTGATCAGTTAAAATAAGAGTCCATGTAAGGATAATCAAATCATGCCAAAATACTGTATTAGCTTATACATCCATTTGAATTAATTTAACATTCCAAGGTCCATCTTTGATCTGAAGGAACAGGGGTATACTGTGATCATTTTATTGTCCTATCCCATTGCAATTTTACTGTTTTCTTCACCTAAAGTCTTATGTGGTGAGTCTTACTCCAACAAAGCCCAGGGTGTGTGGACATATTCAAGGTAGGGATGCACCGAAAATTCGGCCACCGAAAATATTCGGCCGAAAATGGCTAAAAATGTATTTTCGGCCTATTCGGTTTCGGCTCAAATAGGCCGAAAAAATATCACCGAATAGTAGTGAGATATAATTCAACTAAACTGCGGGAGAAACACAGATATACAAGCCCAACGAGCTGTGCATTGCGACGGGTAGATAACTTGTAGATCTGCTACTTCCAGCGCAGGAAGGGCGCATGCTTATGACGCTCTTTAACAATGCATCAGCAGCCAGCGACGCTGCGACAGTCACTCACAACACGCGAGCAGCAGACGGAATGCACAGGCAGATCCGACACAACATCCACGCTTCCATAGCCTTTTAAATCTTATTTCCCATCCACGGGCACAAGCAACGTGATATCCAGCAGCTTCCACCCGATCTGTGGTGGTGTTCTGTTGACGAGGGAAGCTACTAGCTAGTAGCTAGCATGGGAGCTAACGTTAGTTTTAACACTATGTACTTTCCATCCGTTCCCCAACCCCATCACACTCGCTGCTGCGTTTACACGGGCAGACACAAAGACGAATGGGAATATCATTTGTAGCTTTAACAATAATGATAGACTGTATCGTTGCGTCTGCCTGTGTTTAATGCTCAGGGTTTCACTGTCCACAAAATGCACTTCCCAAAACTCAGAGACATGCCACCACCTATAAATTCAAACCCACCTCTGGAATCTCATTCCACTTTAATTTATTTTATTCCATAGTCTTAGTTTTTCTCAAATAAAGTAGTTTTTATTTGTTTTCTCATGTTCTCCTTGAAAAGTGTCTTTAAGTACTCAGAGAAGCTATAAATAATATTATCATCACTATTATTATTACTACTTGTTTTATTGCCTATGCTAAAAAAAATGCTCACTGCTCAGGTCAAATAGGCCTATTGATATATGATTAAAATGTGATTAATTGAGATGAATTAATCACAAAGCCTCTAATTAATTAGATGTTTTTTAATGAAGTCCCAACCCTATTCCTTATAGATCTAGCTTCAAATAAAAAATCTAAAAAAGGTTAAATGTGTCGGATCACATCGTATCGCATCGCATCAAATTCCATGAAATTCCACATTCCACACAAGATGTATTCGGCTATTCGGTATTCGGTTTTCGGCCATCTGTTTCCTATATTCGGTATTCGGTTTCGGCCAAGAATTTCCCTTTCGGTGCATCCCTAATTCAAGGTGTTCAAAGGATTAAACGCTGTCTTTCAAAATATGCCCTACAGTACGGAACAGGCAGACAGACATTAATTGTGAAAGCAGATTGAATCATTGAAACACTGACTTCATGGCCAAACATTCGCTTGCTAAAATATTGCTAGAGCATATGGGCACAGCCGGGATTGAGAAGCAGCAGAGAAGCCTATCTCAAGCACAAACATCAACACTGAGTGAATACACCTGTTAAAAAAACTATCCATTTTGTGCAACCGGGGGGGGGGGGGGGGGGGGGTTCACAAAACTTAAATTATGGACAGATGCACACATTCACCCCATTTCACAGGACACATAACTTAACCCATTTAAGCCTAACGTCGAAATTTATAAAATGTCTTCAGAATCCTGACAGTTTTCTGAAAAACCTTATGTTTTCTGTATCAGTGGTGCTCAATATTTCATGTCAAGGACCCCAAAAAATATATGTAATTGGCCACCAACCCCCCCATCTGAAAATATGTTATTCCAGGAACCACTCAGAAACAAAGATTTGAGTAAAAAACGTTGGCTCTTAAAGAATATATATTCAAACCACATTTTCACACATTTTCAAAAATAGCAGACCTACAAGCTCGTAGCGATCTGCTATTTTTCAATAACTAAATTATAACAGAATGTTTAGACACCAAAAAGGGTTCCCGCCCAAAATGGGTTAATAAAAAATAAAAAATAAATCACAGGGACACACACTGTATATGCCATAAGCTGCTTTTAAAGAGTGCACTCGGGTTATCTTTTATGCCTTCTTGCAGGCTGGAATATTGCCTCGGGGTGCAATGCACCAAAGCTAAAAAACAACCCTGTATGACAGCTCAAGAGATTACATCCTCTGGTTAAATCGATGTCATGTTTGTTTCCCCATCAATGAAATCTCCCATCTCTTCAGTCCACTCTATGGCCTCGGCCATCCTGACAGACAAGCTGGGGAAGCCAGGAAGGGATGGATAAAGATTCTTATTACAGAGCATGCTTTGCATCCATCTACCCCCGCTCACACAAACCCATTCACAAATCACCGTGTCATAAGTCATAATAATTTCAGAAAGTTTTCCCTTTAGTGTCCATTTGCCACGGCTCTGAAAAACGACTCAAACTCAATATTTGTGTCTTTGCGACGAGACCGCATCCTCACAGCGGCACACACAATTGATACAAATGTCTGGCGACACTAAACTCCCAGATAACGGATCACAGACGATTGCCTGTGTGCATCTGTAAACTAGACTTGGCAACACAGCCATCGTCCTCCAAACAGATTGCGGTCGATATAACCCAATCGAAATCGAGTTAAGATTACCGCTTGAATAGAGTGACTCCAAACTCAGCTGCCTTTGGATGAAGTAGCAAAACCTATACACTGTTAAAGTCAGCGACGGGGTACC
Source organism: Protomyctophum parallelum (assembly GCF_964188405.1). Classification (NCBI taxonomy): domain Eukaryota; kingdom Metazoa; phylum Chordata; class Actinopteri; order Myctophiformes; family Myctophidae; genus Protomyctophum; species Protomyctophum parallelum. The sequence goes on along the minus strand of NC_139708.1, from coordinate 24,290,628 downwards.
TATACAGTACAGTACAGTACAAACGTGATGGGGCTCATTTCACTATGGAGTAAGACACCTCGGTTCTACACGAACACCATTACCCTAATGATGTCTCCGGTGTGAGTCGATGTGAGGCCCTGCAGACTACATGCTGATGCACTGCTATTGCTCTGCTCCTCAGTCATCAACACTCTCCGTGGGGGCTCCCGCACTGTGGACTTGCTCCTGCTCCTCTGCAAAAAACATAGTCTTCTCAATCACCCCATTCTGCGGCCACAGGCAGAGGCGCAGAGCTCTTAATAAAAGGGAGACGACAGACACGGGACCCCCCAGGGTGGGTTTTTTGGGCCAGGTCATCATGTTGCTGGGATGCAGGCCCAATCTCCTCACACCATTTAACTCAAACGCCAAGCCGTGCACCTCTTGGGAGAGAGACGGGACACAAACCAGAGCAGAGTGGGATGGGGGGTTATTTTTTTGCCCCCTCCTTGCTGTTCTAGCTCCTAATTCATGTCCGTCCCCTGCGGCTCCCCTAATCTGCCAGACAGAGAGTGTGAGGGGTACAGTCTGCCAACTTGCCACGTCGCCAACGGTGGCACATGGAAGAAGAAATGGAAAGATAGAGGGAGGGAGAGTGAGAGTGCGTGTGTGTTGTTATGACAGGAGACAGGAAAAACTCATTAAAAAAGGGATGAATGGCCTATTGAATGGGTGTCATAACATGCATAAATTAATTATAGCAGTTCTCAACCTTTTCTGGATCAGGGTCCACTTGAAAATCTCAGAAGCTTTTGCGGCCCACCCATCTGACCAACACAGTATAGAGAAGCTTTTGCGGCCCGCCCATCTGACCAACACAGTATAGAGGAGCTTTTGCGGCCCACCCATCTGACCAACACAGTATAGAGAAGCTTTTGTGGCCCACCCATCTGACCAACACAGTATAGAGAATCTTTTGCGGCCCGCCCATCTGACCAACACAATATAATAATAATAATAATAATAAAACTTTATTTGTATAGCACCTTTCATGACATGAAATGCAGCTCAAAGTGCTTTACAGAACAATGGAGAATAAAAGAAAAGCAAGGCAACGACATTAAAAAAACAAGCAGTAATGCAATACAGTGAGGACATGAATAACAAAAAATTAAAAATAAATGATCAATTAAAAGCAATGTTGTAGAAGTGGGTCTTTAGCTGAGCTTTAAAAATGTCTACAGAGGCTGCCTGACGAAGGTACAGTGGGAGCTTGTTCCATGCCGACGGCCCGTAGAAGCAAAAAGCTGCTTCCCCGTATTTTTTAGTTGCCATTTTTTTAGGCAAAGTGAGCAGGCCAGCAGTGGAAGACCTTAGGGGGCGGTTTGGGACATATTTAGGCAGGCAGTCATGTAGGTAGGAAGGTGCGAGACCATTGAGAGCTTTATAGACAAGTAAAATAATTTTAAAATCAATCCTAAAAACAACCGGAAGCCAGTGCAGTGATGCCAAAACTGGAGTAATATGTTCTCTCGTCTTAGTTCTAGTTAAAACTCTGGCTGCTGCATTTTGGACAAGTTGTAATCTGTCAGTTGTTTTCTTAGGCAGTCCTGAAAAAAGTGCATTGCAGTAATCAAGCCGAGAAAAAACAAAGGCGTGGATTAGCGTTTTTGCATCGTCCAAGGACAAATAGGCTCTGATTCGTGCAATATTTCTAAGGTGAAAAAAGGCAATCTTGGTAACATGATTAATGTGTGAATTAAAATTCAATTCAGAATCAATAATAACCCCCAGGTTCTTTAGTTTTTTAATTTTTTAAGATTTTATTTTGCGGCTTACGCCTTTTTATTGATTTTTGAAGGGACAGACAGTAGGCTGACAGGAAACGGGAGAGAGATGGGGGGATGACATGCAGTAAAGGCCGTGTCGGGCTCGGGAGTCGAACCTGCGGCACACTGCGACTGGATTACCACTCCGGTGCCCAGACCGTTACGCCACGGCCTGGGCCAACCCCCAGGTTCTTTACTGTACTGCTACTTTCTACAGTCAGGTTGCCAAGTCTGCTTATTATTGATTATTTCTGCTCACTAGAACCAATTATGAGAACTTCTGTCTTATCCTCATTTAGCTTGAGAAAGTTCTCACTCATCCAACATTTGATGCTAGACAGACAGGTCAACAGCGGGTCTAAACTTTTGCAAAACCTTTTTTAATATTACTCCTACAACTTTTGTCCAAGCATCACACACATCGGTACCAGGGCTTGACGCTTAGCATTTTTCCAAGTAGCACGTGTGCTGAAAAATCTAGTAGCACACAAATTATTTTAGGAGCACGATGTACAGCCTTTGTCCCCACGCATCTCAAAATGAGCCAATGACAATCAACAGAGAAATTACGTCAAAATTCTGCTAAATATTACCTAAATTAAACGCCATTGACATTTAAGGGAAAATGTATGTCAGATGTAAACGAGCAAATCAGCTAACCAATCACAGGCAACAGGCATTCTGATTGGCCAGTATGAGATGATCTCTGATGATGTATGATGACAAGAGCGCCCCTCACTTAACATGGGTGTGATTTTTCTTTAATGAAGTGATATGAGGTAGGGGTGGAAAATAATATGTCAAAATATTATATCACTATCTTTTCTCGTCCTCTCTCTCTCCTAATTATTGTGCAGCGCAGCTGTACACACACACACACACACACACACACACACACACACACACACACACACACACCGAGTACTAAGTAAGTAGCCTATAGGCTACGGCTCTAAAAACATTAAATACTGCGGGAGCATTTATTAGCACACTAAACAAAGTTGGATTTGTACATTGCAGAAACTGCAGAATGCAGGTTTATCAGAGCGATATAGTGCAGCTGTGAGTGAGTAGCTGCTGCTGCTGAGTCCGTGCACCAATAGAGCGACCGCGGCAGCGGCACGTATGCTTGAAATATTAAATAAAAATATGTCGGGCTTCCGGGCCGGGCCCGGGCCGTTTCTGGACTGTACCAACGGGCTTAGGGCCGGACGGGCCTTAACTCCACGGGCCCCTATATTTTAGGCCCGTGCAGGGCTCTAGTGTGTGTGTGTGTGTGTGTGTGTGTGTGTGTGTGTGTGTTAAATGTGGTCATTTAAATGTAGGCCTATTATATATACACGCACCATACAAGCACCTATATTATATAATGTGTTATACAAATGGGCAATCAACATATAGCAGCAATACTTTTCAGTAATCAGTTCAGTAATAATTAGCATAAGTTATTATTAACGAAAAACATCTAATACTATTTTAAATTGGTCTAATAAAGTTAGTAACTAATCAGAAGCAGCAACCATTTTGTTTCAAACAACTATAGACCAATAAAATAGTAAGCTAGTATTTATGTTTTTCGTTAATAATAATACATGTAATTATTATTGAACGCAAGTACGCTGGTATGTACGCTATGGTACACTATAAGCTTGTATATCTGTTTATTTTAAGCATGCGCCGCATTCTGTCAGAATCTCGTGTGTGTGTGTGTGTGTGTGTGTGTGTGTGTGTGTGTGCGCGCACGCACACATGTGTCGCACATGATGTGTGCTATATATGTTATAGCTAGAGACGCAGAGGCAGAGACATATTTATTTAAAATCATCCTGGCACAGGCCTATAGACAACAACTCTGCGGGTGCGCAAGAGCCGAAGCACCCGCTGGCAAAATAATAAGCCAATAATAATAAGTTGCGGGGCGGGTGCCTTAAAATATATAGGCTACTCTAAGGTGGGCACCCACTGTCGTTATAGGAACCTTCTGCCCTTGCCTATAGAACTGCCCCCCCCCCCCCCCCCTATCTGCCTATCTGCATGCGCTACGACGCAGAGAACGCAATGCGAGAACTCACTCTTTTACTTTACTTTAATAAAGTACTTGTAGTCTATATTATCCACCTAAGGCGAGTCATTGAGACACAGACAGACAGACAGACAGACAGACAGTCAATGCGGCTAAATGAATATAGCCGTGTATATAAATTAAATTCATATGTCCTTGTAGGTTATCTATTGTGTTGGCCAGGGACCCCCCCTCCCCCCCCAGAAGGACGATCGTAATCACATTGCCTTAATACCCGCGCATCGTGCCCGCGCATCGTGCCCGGGGCCCGGACCGGCGAGGCGCACGTGCCGGGCCCCGGGCACGATGCGCAGAAAAAGGCAATACCACCGCAAATATACCAAAGTCAACCTATTACGTCGCAAACGGGTAGATATAGCCGCGACGAGTCCCGTTCTATGCCGGGACGAGTCCTCACGCCACAACGGATTCTTAACGCTGCAACGAATTATTATTAAGTCGTGGCGAATTCTTATCAAACAGCCAAGACCTATTATGAAATACGGCGCGAACGGCGACGCAATCAGACATCGCCACGACGAAAATAAAGCGCTGGGGCGAATTGTTGAACCGACGGGACGAATTGATATTTACGCCATGACGTACTCGAATATAGCCAACAACGGAAAATAATAAGCCACGACGCAAAATGATTCAGTCACAACCTAGGTCGTCCGCCGTGAATGGATTTCGCTGTCTCTCGAATTAGTATTGTAACATTCTCCTTGGCTTTGACTGACTGATATTAATACGGTAATCCAGTCAGTTCGGTCATTCGCATTATCATTTATGCTGGGCACACGCTTTTGTAAGCAAACGCTAAGCAAGGTTTGTTTTTGATAAACATCAATCCGTCCACTCCATGTGTGTGTGCGCGCGCGTGCACGGCTGTACGCTGTTTCACCCGCGTTTGGTTAAAAGTAAGTTACGTTTGAACTTTGAACATTACAAACAAACTTTGCAAATAACGTTTCGGGGTCCAAGCAATTCCCTCTGAATCTGTGCTATCATGCTAATGCTATCCTGCTGAGTTCGCTCCGTCTTCGCTGCTGACAGTCAGCAAGCAGTGACAGGGAAGATAACGGACTGGAACAGCAACACAGTGGGGGGAGGGGCGGTGGGAGCAAAGGGGACAGATCTTCAAATGAACACCGCATTGAGCCTCGACACGTTGTTAGCTTGTAGCTCTGCTCTTTTTGGCAAACGACACCGCCGTTCAGAAATATAAATTTAGGTATAGAACCGCGACTATAGAATGTGCACTTGCTGTAGACAGAGACTTATCTTTATCACGATTGAATGGTCAAATCCTGTAGTCGCACCTGTGCTACAAATCTAATTTTACAAGTCGCACAGTGATATTTTTTGTCGCAAATGCGAGTACCTAGTCGCACTGTCGAGCCCTGATCGGTACACATTATCTCTATAGTCAAGTGACCAAGACGGATCCATCTGATCTTTCATACATCTTCTTTTTCCGAACACAAGCACAAATACTGCTGTAATCGGATTTGCTCGGCACGGTACTCTCATCGCGAGCCAGTTCCAATGTATACTATACCTATATTTGCCCTTTGACACGTTCCGCTAACAGCGAAAATGGATTTTCAATCAGGACCGGTAAATGTAATCTAAAATCCAAAGACCCGACCTTTTCATCTCACACTGTATGACGTTATCAGCAAGACAGAAGGAAAATAATCACTGGGCCACAGACGGTCCTAGAATGACTCATTAGCACCGCGTTAGCCTCTGGCATGTATGGAAAGTAGCACTTGATGTGAGTAAAGTCAGAGCTTTACAGAGCTTCAACATTATTGATTACGGGAGACCGAGGCGAAACCGTGTCACTGAAGCCAACCTTACCAACAACAGGATGGTCTGTGATTGAGTGATATGATTACAGTATCATGTATACAATATTATAAGGATGTTTCATTTGAACAAATGGCTATGGCAAAGTACAAATGACGATGCCATTATTGTATTGAGGGCATGGTGCTTTGCAGGATTTCTTGTCCTCCAATTGCAGCGCAACACAACTATGCCATATACCGTAGCCATGAATATTGTTCACTATAGTTACTTACTTACTCCTCTTCGTCCCCTATTAGGCCATGAGCCAAAATTCCCAAATTGCGCGTTATGCATCCAAAGGGTGGGCAATTTTATTTTTGATTTTCTGACTAGCTGTACATCTCTACTTTATAGTTTGGCATGATAACCATTGCAAACTCGTAGCTTAGTGGTGGTTATCATGCGTTGAATATGTGGACCCCTATATTGTCACCATCAAAATGTCCTAACAAATATATGGATAACTTTTGAACCTTAACTTGTGTCAAGACTAATGAAACATCTTTTCTGCAAAATTAAAACATGGGAAATTGTTTGGAATGGTTATTGTACTTGTTCAAAACTTCTATATATGCTTAAATGGCATTTTAATGCAATATTTCATAAATATGATGATTTTGAAAAAAGCTAGTAAATATACCCATTTTAAAAGTGTATGCTGAGACCCAACATGTTTCTAATGGCAACAGAAAGCTGCCCATCGTTCTAAGCTTCGATTTGAGTGGTAACATGTGGTTGTACCTCCTGACATACTGTCAGAAATGTGATAAGTGATGACATGAGCCAGCGTCCCAAAATTGAGCTATGGTATCAAATGGGCGCGGCAAGGCTTGGTGTTTCTTTCTTTTCTCGTGGGTGGGTGGAGGGCACCCAGGCAGCCCAGCACCCACCCCCCCCCCCCCCCGACGCACACACACAGTGCCTCCCACAATGAATACAATTTGAAAGTCTAGGAAGCGGAGCCATACCATCTGCAACTTCCTATCGACCATTGGGAAGAGGTTTCAGGATGCTGGCCTCCGTGACCTGTGTGTGGAGTCTGGTGTCATCGCAGAAGGCTCCATCACAGCTGTGATGGAAGGGCGCAGGTACAACCGTGCTGTCAGGCTTCACAAAATTGTCTATGAGGCCATGATGAGGCTAGCATGGAAGGTAGTCCAGTACCTGCCTGTAGACCCTATCGCAATTTGGTGTTGGGGGAATTTCTCACTTGAACTGAGTCAATGGGTCCCTAGACATGAAAAATCAATGAGGTGCTTGTCCGCCATAGTGCCACGAATGGCGCAATGGCCACATCAAAAATGGCCGCCATCGGCTATGATGAAAATCCAACCTTTTTGTTTTTTAGTGTTTAAGCACATGTAATACATTCATTTTGACTAATTGTGGTGTGTGGAATTCATTTCTGATATTGTTTTGATGATTTGGGGTGATTTTGACCTTGAAAGGTCATAGTCAAGGTCATTTTGCTATTCCACAGACCTTGGCCATAACTTGTCCATTTTTAGGAGTAAGAACAGGAACAATAAGTCTATTTCAACTAAATCTGACTCTTAAAATTAATTTCTGATATTGTTTTGACCATTAGGGATCATCCTGTCATTGAATTATTGATGTTAATGTCATTTTTCAATAATTCGATTATGATTCTTTAGTCGCTTTTACTATATATTTTCATGATTTGTTTTCTTTACATAAACAAAATACATGGGCATGAGAAAAACAACAACAGCACCATATGTGCTGTGTGAATAAGCCCATTGTACAAAAGACTCTGTCCATGGCCCAAATGAGCCAATTCATTGCTATGGCAACCCCATAGTGGAGGTAAGTCAATATATCATAAGAATCGTTCACTTGATGGTACAAGCACCAAATTTGGTACACAAGTGCTTCAGAACCTACTCTCTCAGAAAAGTACGTTGTCCACTTGAAAAAACTAAATGGCCACCATTTTTCAAGATGGCCGCCAAATGAAAAGGGCCTTTTGTGGCAGTTCTGGACAACCGTGGGTCCGACCAACTCGAGACCGGGCACTGCACTCCCTGTGTGTGTGTGGAACGTGTGTGTCGAATTCGGTGAAGTCAGTGGGGCAAACGGTTCTCGGGTTACATGGATTACAGATGTACAGACACACACAGACTTGAATATATGTCAATGGGCAATGCCCATTGGGGTTTTTTTTAGATGATGGGTAAGAAGAGAGAGATGTGATGTCAGGTGGTGTGGGCTAAGAAGTGGTCAGGGCTAAGATAAAGTATATGAGATGTACAGTAAGTGCAAAGAGAGATGGTGAGGGAGGGAGAAAATTATTTGTACCAATTGACCAAACAGTAGACAGTAGTGTAACAGGTTAAGGTGAGTATAGAGATGGAAATGTTCTAGCAAGTGAAGCCAGTGTATTGAGAATATGGGACATATGTGTCAGGAGTTATTTGCCATACGGTTGGAAACGGTGGCACTGATGAAAAGGAGGCACAGCTGGAGGTGGCAGAATTAAGGATGCTATGGTTCTCATTAGGAGTGAAAAGGAAGGACTTGATCAGAAATGACTAAATTAGAGGATCAGCCCAGGTTAGAAGATTTGGGGATAAAGCAAGAGAGGTGAGGTTGAGATGGTTTAGACATGTGAAAAGGAGGGATGAGGGTACATTGGGAGAAGGATGCTGAAGATGTAGCTGCCAGGTAAGAGGATGGCCAAAGACGAGGTTTAAGGATGCTGTGAGAGATGACATGAAGGTGGCAGGTCACAGAGGAAGATGTAGAAAACAAAACCAAAAGGGGTCCTCCCCTTTTCCCTGTGCGTGCACACACACACACACACACACACACACGGTACTGTACAGTACACTACAGTATGTTACAGTACAGTATGGTAAAGTACAGTAACGTGCGGTACGGCATGGTACAGTATGATACCATAAGGTATGGTACAGTACAGTATGATGCCGTACAGTACAGTAAGGTACAGTATGATACCATACCGTACCGTACCTTACTGTATGGTATCATACTGTACAATACTGTACTGTACTGTACTGTACTGTACCGTACTGCATGGTACCATACTGTACCATACTGTACCTTACTGTATGGTATCATACTGTACAATACTGTACTGTAATGTACTGTACTGTACCGTACTGCATGGTACCATACTGTACCATACTGTACCATACTGTACCTTACTGTATGGTATCATACTGTACCTTACTGTACTGTACGGCATCATACTGTACTGTACCATACCTTATGGTATCATACTGTACCATGCCGTACCGCACGTTACTGTACTTTAACATACTGTACTGTAACATACTGTAGTGTACTGTAGAGTACCGTGTGTGTGTGTGTGTGTGTGTGTGTGTGTGTGTGTGTGTGTGTGTGTGTGTGTGTGTGTGTGTGTGTGTGTGTGCACGCACAGGGAAAAGGGGAGGACCCCTTTTGGTTTTGTTTTCTACATCTTCCTCTGTGACCTGCCACCTTCATGTCATCTCTCACAGCATCCTTAAACCTCGTCTTTGGCCATCCTCTTACCTGGCAGCTACATCTTCAGCATCCTTCTCCCAATGTACCCTCATCCCTCCTTTTCACATGTCTAAACCATCTCAACCTCACCTCTCTTGCTTTATCCCCAAATCTTCTAACCTGGGCTGATCCTCTAATTTAGTCATTTCTGATCAAGTCCTTCCTTTTCACTCCTAATGAGAACCATAGCATCCTTAATTCTGCCACCTCCAGCTGTGCCTCCTTTTCATCAGTGCCACCGTTTCCAACCGTATGGCAAATAACTCCTGACACATATGTCCCATATTCTCAATACACTGGCTTCACTTGCTAGAACATTTCCATCTCTATACTCACCTTAACCTGTTACACTACTGTCTACTGTTTGGTCAATTGGTACAAATAATTTTCTCCCTCCCTCACCATCTCTCTTTGCACTTACTGTACATCTCATATACTTTATCTTAGCCCTGACCACTTCTTAGCCCACACCACCTGACATCACATCTCTCTCTTCTTACCCATCATCTAAAAAAAACCCCAATGGGCATTGCCCATTGACATATATTCAAGTCTGTGTGTGTCTGTACATCTGTAATCCATGTAACCCGAGAACCGTTTGCCCCACCGACTTCACCGAATTCGACACACACGTTCCACACACACACAGGGAGTGCAGTGCCCGGTCTCGAGTTGGTCGGACCCACGGTTGTCCAGAACTGCCACAAAAGGCCCTTTTCATTTGGCGGCCATCTTGAAAAATGGTGGCCATTTAGTTTTTTTCAAGTGGACAACGTACTTTTCTGAGAGAGTAGGTTCTGAAGCACTTGTGTACCAAATTTGGTGCTTGTACCATCAAGTGAACGATTCTTATGATATATTGACTTACCTCCACTATGGGGTTGCCATAGCAATGAATTGGCTCATTTGGGCCATGGACAGAGTCTTTT